>NW_021319083.1:14566614-14569304 GCF_001605985.2 Dendrobium catenatum | reverse complement strand
AAAATCAGATTTGATTTAATTTCCTTGGCCCCACTAATTAATCACAATTCTCCCTTTCCCTCCTTGCTTGGCCGGCCACCCCTCTTAGCCGTTTCTCTCTCCACTTGCCACCTAAGCCTCCATTAAGTAGCCAATTAATTCCCCCTAGCATCCGCCCCTCTCTCTAGCCTAATTTAGGGAGATTTCAATTGCAATTAATCTCTCCCTGTAATCAATGAAAATCTGAAAGTCAAATTCAAATTTTCTCAAAACAAGATCTCCCCCCAAATCCCAACTCATAGCCCACCGCCCCCTTCTCCTCCCCACTCCATCGACGGAATCCCTCCTCCTTCCTCCAAGGTCACGGCTCCATCACCCGTCCCTCTCCTTAGCTCACGGCAAGCTCCTCCACCTCTATATTTCTTCTTCCCATTCAATCCTACTATGAATGGCGGATCCCGAAATTGAAGGCGGATTGGTATTCGATATCTACGACAACATCCACATCACCAGTTCACCGTTCTTCGACGTCAGATTTGGCTCCGACGACACGGTTAAGGACTATTTGAACCGTATCCTTCTCACTCTCATGGACGTCGTCGACGACCAATTCCATGACTACGTTTGGACAATCACCGGACGCTATCCACCACCACCTCCACCGGCGGCTACCTCTCCGGTAACGAAGACCTTCGTCTCCTTCTCCGTAGTGGTGCTCTCCATCCTTGTATGGTTCTTTCTTCGCCGCTAAAGCCAAGAGTGAATGTGTGAGAAGGTGCTCGAGGTGAATTTTCTCATTATTAAGCGTAGGATTTTATTATGAGTACTTAAGTATTTTTTTTATCATTGGATGTTGTTTGAATTGTTTGGTTTTTGGGACCCATTTCTGACGTTCTTTGTAGATGGTGGCAGATCTCCGAGAAGCTGTACTGGATGTCACGCCTAGATCAGTTCTTCTTTCTTTTTATCTTCCTCATTTCTTCGAGGCTTTGGCCTCCAGACTTGTTTTCCTTTCCATCGGGACCTTTCATCGACAGATATCTGAACATATGGTTCAGGCGTCATGCCCCGATGTTCACTGCATGGAATGTATTTTCTTTGTCTTTTTACCGCTACAACAGATAGGCGCTTCCTCGGTGGGGTTCTCCTGGCCTCGATCATTAGTGGCCGTTGGTATATCTTCTTCTTCTTCAGACATTTCTCTTTCACGGTCTTCAGGACTCGGTATACCCGAGCTGAAAGAGTCTCAGGCTCTTTCTTCCTTGGAGGGATTGGGGCTTCAGGTCGTTGATCCCAAAAAGATTACTTTAGCTCCCCAGTAGAGCTATTTCTCTTAACCTACTTCAGATTTGCAAACCCATTCCGGGTTGGACTGGTAGCTTCAAACTTTTGGGCAGGTTGGTTGAAGGGTGGACCGGCACCAGTTGCTGCTGAGCTCGGAGTTCAGTATTCATCTTCCTTCTCTGCCTCCTTGTAGGCCTCCCTCCAGATGAGGAGGCTTCATCATTATATTTACCAGGTGCAGATAACCCGGTTGACAGGGGTGTGGTGTTTGTAGTCACCACAGAGACTCTTCCACCATTCACAATTCTCCTGGTGGTTGGGGCCTCAGGCTGTGATAGCCTCTCGAATATAGAAACCCTATTACGAGGATTTTCAGCAACAGGTCGTTGTGCCGGCAGATGCACATAACGGGTGGGAGCTTCATTAGCATTGAGTCTCTTGGCAAACCTCTCGGCATTCTAGCCATTCGTAGGAATGGCGGCAGTCCTTGCAACAACTGTAAGGAAATCAACGCTACCGAACTGGATGGTAGCCCTGGTATTTCCAGTGTTAATGATCGCATTTGCCAGTTGAATCCTGGCTCCTCGCCCTAGCTGCACGGTCATCGGGGTGTTCTGTAGATTCATCTGCATAAATGAAAGGCAAGGGTTAGTAATCAGAATCTGATACATCACCCCGCACTTTCAAAATACAGAGACTTGCACAGAACAAAAATGGACAAAAATAATTAGCATAAGCAAGCAAATAAAAATAAATTTAAAAACTCCGCTAAATGCCATATGAATTTGCTAAATTATCATTTCAGAAAATTCAAAGTTTTGATTCGTTAAATGATCATTTTGAAAGACTCAAAATTTTGAGTACGAGTTGATATTACTGCTACTATAACACTGAGACGACTAGCCAAAGATGGAAAGAGAAACTAATTCCCAGCGGAGTCGCCAGAAATCTGTGGGCTCCGAAAATTCGGCCCCGGCCTCCACCCGCACATTGCTTTTCTTCGGCGAGGGAGTTTTAATGGAATATATTCCGGGCTATATTTTGGAAGACAGATGAGTTTGTAGATAAGACACCTAGAGATTTCACCCTCATTTTGTGAGGACTTTATAATATGAGTTCTGGTTTCCTATAGGCGCATGCCCCTATAGTTAATTACCCCTCTCGATAACTAGCGAGAACTTTCGATTAAGGCCAGTCGTCAATTAGATACGTAGAGATACGTAGTATCTGGCATATAGTAGCAGCATGGGTTTATGTATTTGGGAATTGGGTTTGAATGTTTGAAAATTTTAAGGTTTTGTATTTAAAATAGAAATTTTACCATCTCACAGTTAAAGTGGATGGTGGGGGAATGTATGATGGACCAGATCAAGATCCCATGGTTCCGTCGTCCCGGGCTATCGTAGTCCCTGGTCTACTTAGTCAGA
>NW_021319083.1:14541926-14565761 GCF_001605985.2 Dendrobium catenatum | reverse complement strand
TCGAATGTTAAAAAAATTTCCTAATTAGGGAAATTCCGAAATTGGAAAGTTTGTGAAATTCAAATTTTGAATTTTCAAAATTGGAATACGTGGGGAATGGGGATGAGCCCGGCGGTTGAAAGTCTCGCTGTCGGATGGTGGTGGTGGGGTGGCCGACGGTCAAGAGGGAGGCTAGGGCCGGCGGGTTGGGGAAAAGGAAGGGAATCGGATGACGGGGATAGGCCACGAGTCACAGACTCTTCCAATGACTGGTGGGTATTGCGTTTCGCCCTCACCTTGGGCTCTCGTTCTCCTCTCTAGCTCTCCACAAGAAGAAGAAGAAGACAAGATAACTAAAACAAATTTTCATTCATAATATTCATTAAGCTCAAAACAATACATGAGACCACTATATATAGTTCTAAACTCATACAAAGAGAAAATACGAAATTGCCCTCTGGGCTACAATAACAAAGTAACTCTCCACAGGGGTAAAAATGGAAAGACTGCAAATAAAACAAGATAATAATAAAATACATCATGACATCTAAATCAAAAGTAGAGGCGCTGAATCGTGGCCGTCGATCTGTGGTTTCGCCGGCGATAAACATGTCGGTAGCGTCTGTCGATGTCCTCATCAGAACCTTGTAGACATGGGTTGAATGTTTGTCTAAGGGGACAATTTTGTATCCACATTAGCTAACAGAGGGCTTTGTGCCCTATCGATTATATCCTATTGATTCATATCTCAAGGATTTGATGCCAATAAGGAACGTATCGGTGCTGGCCATAACCGGTATTTCGTGGTGCCATTTGGCGGCAAAACCACTCGGTTCAGAGGGCCCTGAGCCATAACCGTTTATCCCGCAGTGTCATTTGTCGGCAAATCGCCGATTAGAGGACACGTACCACGTCCTTATTGACAAGAGATTGTTTGAGAATGGATCATAGTGATATTTTTTACTAGGCATTTAGCTCTATGTGAGCTAAATTTAAATTTGTCCACCTCGGCAAACTGTCATGGAGGGTGGATGGATTTTGCTGTAATTGATTGATAGTGTTGAATTTCAACTTTAAATATCTTGGATTTTGGCAGTTGAGAATATTTGAGAACCCCTCCGGTTGAGATCTTCGTTCAACACGGCCATCATCGGGGTATTATGGGGTTATTTCCATTTCTTGATTGAATCCTGTCAACTTTGTCGGGCTATTGATAGAGGATCAGGTTTCGTAGGCTTTATGCCTTTACTAGTGATTTCTCTTTGATATAGACCTTGAAGGCCTAATATGAATGTATTTAAATAAATATATCGGTCGCCACATCGTATATTTATTTGATGGTTCGAACCCTGTCGACTCCTATTGATCCGCATAGAATGATCGGATTCGAACTTTAATTCACTTATTGACCCGCGCAGCATCCCTAGACGTCACGTGTATACTTATAACATGCTCGTCGGGGCCCATGCGGGTGTTTGCGGGCATTTGATAATTAAACCCTATCAACTCCTTTTTACCTACTCAGGAGGATCGGGTTCAAATTTATTAACCTGTGCAACATCCCTTGATGTCACATGTATATCAATAACACGCTCACCGGGGCCCATGCGAGTATTTGGGGGTAAATTTTATGATTATTTGATGAAGCTTGTCGACTCCTACCTACCTACTTAGGAGGATCATGTTCAAATTTATTGACCAGCACAATATCCCTAGACGTCACGTGTGTTTCTAAAACATGCTCGGCCCATGAGGGTTTTGTGATTGCATTTATCCCATGTGTATTTATGTGTATACAAACTACGGTGCATGTACGGGGGTATTTTGCAATATTTGTAAACGTCATCTGTCCGCTTGCAAGGATATTGCGGATCTGGTGGCGTGTCGTAGTAGCTTCTGGATTAAGTTATTTGCTACTTTGTACAGGTAGATTGTCGTGCACTATTTGTTACTTCCTGCAGGTGGATCATAGTGCACTATCGAATCTTCTGCTTTATGTTTGTTAATGTTTGCATTCATTGTAGTTCTTTGGCATTTGTTCGTATATTGTGTATAATATTCATAGCGGGGCTCCAGCAGAAGCTCGTGGGAACTTATATCTGTCGCATTCTTTATGCACTTTGTTGTGGTATGTAGTACATCCGCCACTGCTACAAGTAGGCAGGTAAATGTATTCTTTCACAGACTAGAATTGACTTCAGGATACTGCATTTACTGAAGTCTTTCTGCATCTACCCATAAGTGGAATGTGGTGCATACATCTGTATTCGTAGAGAACCCGTATGTATTGCAGATCTTTTACATTAGCTCACAGATATCGAGTTGAATATATAACGGGCATCCTTCAGTAGCTTGTGAGTATTTATATTTGTTGTAGTCACTTTGCACTCTGCTTGTGGACAATGCATTGGGTGCCAATGGTCTCCCATAGCTGCTTGCAGGATTTGGTATTTGTCGCAGTCCTTTTGTATTTTGCTTGTGAATACCACGTTTGACGTACAATGGATATTCTACGATAACTCGTAGGAGCCTACATCCACTGCATATCTTCCATCTTTCCCTGTGTTGTTTATTGACTGCAAATGTGTTGTGGCATTTGTTATTCGTTGTTGATTGTCATCGTTGCACATGTGTATGTTTTGCTGCAATTGGTGTATTTGCTTGTGCGTCTTTCAATTCTTCTAGCATCTATTGTCTGTATTCTCAAGACATTACAAGCTTTTGTCAAGTTCTTCATTGTTGATAGAGAAGATTTACACTTTTGTTGGAATAGCTTTCATTGGTCAACTACAACATCCATTGGAGCTCTTATACGATAGTCATTCAATTGAGGTGATGATTCCTATTGATTGTTGCTTGGGGATGAATCATGCTTACAAATTAATTATCATGCTCCTAAGGCCCTCATGTAGTGACTTTGCGATCAAGCCATGCCTTTCAGAATCTCTTTTTGTATTTGACTTGAGATGATTGTCATTCATTTATCCTTTCATTTTCATAGGCATGTTACAAGAGAGTTGTTTGTTCAAATATTTCAAACTCCACATGATGCTATTTAGCTCATGTTCAAGATATCTCTTGCATTTGCTTACTTGATCCTTGCTTGAGTTCAAGTAGCAAGCTCAAGTTATAATTCAAGTTCTCATTTAGTTCTAAATTTGGACCTTTATTTATTCATTGACATAGGTCTCAGTTCTAGATTGAGTTTGAGTAGAAGTTCTAGGTCTTTTGCAATGCACTTAGATCCCTTTCATCATTCATTTGAATTCATATTTAGACTTATCATAATTTGTTTGAACTTGAGTTTTTATGCATTTTGTTTAAGTTCAAATTATCTGAATTCAGTCCAAGTCTAGAAGTCCTCTGTTGTCCTTTGAATTCAAGTGTTCAATGTCAAGTCCGCTACAATCCAAATATTTATCTTCAAGTTCAAATGCTTAAGGTCTTAGCACTTAGTTTCCTTGAGCTCGAGTCCTCGTTCAGTTCAAGTTCAAGTGCGAGTCCAAACTTATTTTTTTGTGGACAAAAAATCGGCAGCCTCTCGGCGTCTCTTCCATTTAGGGGAAAAAACCAAGAGACAACCTTCCCCTCGACGCTACGTTAGCGCTTCAAGTAGGTGTCAAAAGACACTGCAGTTGCATATTTTATTTTATCCCCGTCCGCTACATGAGCGTTTAAGGGGTTTTTTTTTCTAAATATGTCATTGAGGTCAACATTTATCAATAAATACCCCACTTTATATGGCAGTGATAACAAGATGGTGGATATTGCTGGAGATGAGTTCGAGTTTCTTGATGATATGAGAATATTGGAGATTGTAAATTTTTCTCTTGATGAATCAGAGTTAGAAGCAATGATATTTAATGATGATGATATTGACTTTTGAAGCTAATCATATTATTCCCTTTACTGAGTAGTTGAAGCTTGATGTTGTACTAAATAATTTTTTGCTCATATTTTTATGATTATATTAGACATTTTGTACTAAATATTTTATATTATAAGCTAGAAAAGTTATCATGTCATTGATTTATTATTGTTTGTCATTTATAATATGATGTTACATTAATTTCTATACACTATACAAAAAAAAATTGTAAAGCCGTTTTCGTGTCATACCCGTGTCCTATATTTTCATGAAAAGTTATGTCTTGCGTCCGTACTGTTGTGTCCGTTCATCATGGGCTAGAATCCTAGCATTCTATTGAGCCAAAACTCCATAGTAGTCCTTGCTTATAGTTTGAGTTGCCTAAGTTGCATTGGGTTTGTCGGTACTTTCATCCTCTCATCTTGACTTCTTGGGATGGACAATATAGCCATAAATTGATGTACCTTGCATTAGCCTTAACCTTGTTAATCAAGTCATCTTGAATGCTTGAATTGAGTTCAAAAATTTGTTGATTATGAGCCAATTGAAATTGTCTAGAACTCGGTGCTCTCCAAGTTTGTAGTCGTCCATAGCCTCAAGTCACCCAAAATTGAATCTTGAGCAATTCACCCAAGAGTTGTTTTTATTTTGGTCCTCATTATTAGGATGCTAAATTCACTCAAGAAACTTGTGGAAATACCCATTTATGAAGGTAATTCACATAAAAGAAATTGTTAATTCCCCTAGAGTACTCACCAACCGACTTAGGAATTTTCATTATAGGAACTCGCCAAGGGTAATCTCCCTCAATTTAGAACTCATCTAAAGTTTCCATGCTTAGCAATGTACTATAAGCCTAACTGGCACATTGTACAATAAGTGTTGTAGCCAATTCTATAACGCACTTGAGAGACTCATGAAGTAATCCATTTATACAACAACAACAACATCAAGCCTTTATCCCACTATGTGGGGTCAGCTACATAAATCCTTTTTCTTCATTGTGCCCTGTTAAGAGTCAAATTCTCATTTAAATCTAATAAAGAAAGGTCGTTTCTAATATTTTATAACCAAGTCTTTTTAGGTCTACCTCTAGCTTTCTTAACATAGGCCAAATCTAATACATCTAGTCTCCTAACATGGTAATCGGAAGGCCTCCGTTTTACATGACCAAACAATCTAAGGTGACTCTCTAATCTTATCTGCCACCGGAACTACTCTAACCTTTTCATGGATATGCTAGTTTTGTATCTTGTCTTTAAGAGTAAATCCACTCATCCACTTGAGCATCCTCATCTCAGCAACACTAAACTTAATATTATGCTTCTCTTTTGATGGCCAACATTCTGCGTCATAAAGCATTGCAGGTCTCATGACCATCTTATAAAAATTTCCCTTTAAGTTCGAGTTGTACTTTTCTATCACACAACAAACCCGAAGCATTCCTCCACTTCAACCATCCAACTTGAATTCTACTAATAATATCCCCATCCATTTATAGAGGCAATTTAAAAAAAAACTTGTCAATTCCCTCAAACGATTAGTGGTTCTCATCAGAAGAACTCGTCAAGGGTACTCTCTTTCAATTTAGAACTCAGAAGACGTGTCCCTGATTAGCAATTGACCACAACCTAAATCACATATTGCACAACTTGCTTTCTAGCCAATTCGATGATGATGACCTAGATAATCTCCAAAAATAGAAAGTAGTCGAGCACAGGCACATGATAAATTATGATGTAAAAAAATCACATAAAAAATATGATGCAAAATCTTACCATAATTATTTATTAAATGTCTATTTGAATTATTTTTCTGTAGCTCGGTTCAACTCACTCTTATCCGTTTAAAGAGGTTTGGCCGGATTCTCTGTAAATCAATTTCCTAAGAGATTTATTGATACCTAGCATTTCTCTCCTTTGGGCTTTTTGTCTTTGATTCTATCTAGCGAAGTCATGGGATCTTTCTATGGACATTTTTTAATCCATAAACGTGATGTAGGAGATGATTTAATTTAATTTGTTTTTTAATTTGCGTCCTGAATGTTCAAGCTCTGTTTAAGTAGAAAAGAAAAATCCTTCTATTTTCGTTCGTTTTATTAACTTGCATATTGCTTGAAACCTTATTAATTGAAGTGGAATGTTGAAAACTTCAGTCCATGTTTTTCTCTTCTTGTGGGGCTCAGATTTTTGACCATTATTTCTTTAGCTTTCTGTTCTCGAAAGCATGGCTCAACTAAGCAGGCATTATTGAAAAATACTGAGATTCACTTTTCATTATTGCTGCACTTATTTTCACAGGATTACACCGGCAAGCAAGTTACTGTTAAAAATCTGTATGCAGTTCTGCTTGGTAACAAGAGTGCTCTCGATGGTGGAAGTGGTAAGGTTGTGGATAGCAAGCCAAATGATCGGATATTTATATACTACTCTGATCATGGAGGTCCTGGTGTTCTAGGTAACTAGTTTCATTCCTAGACCTAATCACGATTCAATTGTATTAATCACAGACCTTGCTGACAATCAAAAGCTCTCCAGGAATGCCAAACTTGCCATACCTCTATGCCGAGGATTTTATCAGTTTGCTACAGAATAAATATGAATCCAATAGCTACAGAGAAATGGTTGGGAACTTTGATTTTCTTTTAATGAAAGCAATTGTGTTCTCAGACAAAGTGTAAATATGATAATTTACTCAATTGGCAGGTTATCTACGTCGAATCATGCGAAAGTGGTAGTATGTTTGAAGGTATGATGTCAGAAGACCTTAAAATATATGTGACTACTGCTTCAAATGCAGAAGAAAACAGTTGGGGAACATACTGCCCAGGGATGGTTCCCCCTCCTCCTCCTGAGTATTCGACTTGCCTTGGGGATTTGTATAGTGTGTCTTGGATGGAAGATAGGTTTGTTTGTTGATCTCATCATATTAAAATATTCATTGAAAGCACGGTTTTAATTTTGCATCAAATAATTATAAAATATATTAGTGTAGAAATATCATGTAGTTGGCTCTCTCCCATAGGCTTAGACTTTTGTGTTGAAAATAGGTTTGAGCACTTGTGCAGTAGGCCTAATTTTTCCCTCTTTTTGGTCCGCTCGCCTTGACAAATGTTATCAGAAGCCGATGCTTCTGATGAGGTTGAGCGATTCATAAGCTTCTTGGCTCTAATTGGTCTTTGGTTCTTTCTGTGATGAGCCAGATTTAATAGTAGGTGGACTTCATGGAGACTCAACATAGTTTAGTGGACTTCTGGTGTATGATATACTTGATGCTGAAACAGTTTTTTTTTATAGACCAAGTGATGGCCCATGCTGAGAGTTCTTACATGAGAGACTTTATTAAGGCATGCGAGTATTGAGTTTTAGACACACGTCAAAATAGTTGAAATATATATATTTCTTGACATGCCAAATGGTTTGTCCTATTAAGCTTTTGAGTTGAAAACATGTTGAATATTGTTCTATCAAATTCAACTTTTGTCTCTCTTCGATTTATACTCTCTTATTAGTTTTTTTGCTCAACAGCAGGAACTAGACTTTCCTTGGAATAGTTTAACAATGTTTTTAACTAACTTCTCTTCATTGATGCTATAGAAGAAGGGTACTGTGTTATCTATTTTTCCAATTGACCTCATAGAAATATTGCTAGAATTGAGTTAGCTAATATCGTTTGCACAACTGCAGTGAGAGCCATAATTTAAAGCTGGAAACAATAGAGAAGCAATACCGAACAGTAAGCTGCCATTACAAAGTTCTTTGCAAATTGAATTCCCTCCTGAGTTGCCTAATGGAAATTTAGATCTCTTTTATACAAAATAAGATTAACTTTTTTCCTATGGCAGGTGAAGGCAAGGACATTGAATTTTAACACTTCTAATGCTGGGTCACATGTGATGGAGTATGGGACCAAAAGCATCAAAGCTGAGAAGTTGTATTTGTACCAGGGATTTGATCCTTCAAATGCTAACATCAGTGATAATAATCTTCCACAAACCATTATGCCTTCAGAGGTCATAAACCAGAGAGATGCTGATCTTCTTTTCATGTGGAAAATGGTCAGAACACTTTCTATATTTTTTAATCCTTTCATAGAGCTTAATTTTTTTGCATTTACTTTCTTTAGAATACTTACTGAACTGTTGCCATTGGAGGTTACAATTGTATTTTATGGAAATTTATTCCCCTCGCCAAGACTCAATTACCTCTTATTTATAATCAGAAAATATCTCCACAAGTAACAAATTTATCGGAAGCCTCATAGATATCTGTATAAAGAACGAAAGTAAAGCATGCCAATCATGCGAAGTCACAAATCCCATGCTGCTACAATACCCAAATTCTATTAATAGAAGATTGCAAAACATGAAAGCAACAAGGAATCCATACTCGTTGCCACAACCCACCAAGATCAATGAAGCTAAGTTACTATACTTTAGAAACTCAATTAATTATCCAATCATAGCCTAGAAGTCCTCAAATCATTGTAAATTTTAAGTAAAGGCTCATCAACATCATCTTGAAGTCACTTTCCAACAGCAGGATTGCTATTGTCACAGCTTAAAAAAGTTATAACAGTGACTAATTCTCCAAACAACGTTGATTGAAGCTAAGAAAGATGATTAATACCAATCCAATTTAGCATTTGAAACCAAATTGAACCATAGGGTTTATAAAGGTACATAACATTAGAGAAGACGATCTGCTTTTTTATGTGATCATCATATGTGGATCATCATAAGCATGTTCATCAAAAGAAAGAAGACTAAACTTTTAAAGGAAATAATTACTAAAATAAATAACATAAAATAAAGTCAAGACAATGCTTAGATTGCCAATCCACTAATCTTAGCAACTTTCTATATTTTTGCTAAATATAAACTTTGAGATTTGCACATTCAACCTGGCATAAAAAAAATTCAGCATTGGTGAATTGTTGAATTTAGCCGACCCCAGGTAGTGGGACAAAGGCTTGTTGTTGTTGTTGTGGTGAATTGATATTTGTGAAGTAGATCTTGGCATAATTACTCTACTTTTTTGGTACAAGGTCGGGATGACTATCAATAAAAGTGTTGAATGTGAATTCCTAAGGAGAGGTGAAACAAGAGAGTAATCCAAGGTATTGGTGACCAATCTATGATATGAAGTCAAATTAGATACATTGAAGATTAACAGAATTTTCTACAATTTTAACTGATAAGTATTTGCCCAATGTGCCTTCCTAGTAGTTAATTTTACAAAGGCTTCAATATAAAATATTTCTGGGTTTATATTTATTTATTTGGTTAAATTGACCAATCAAAAGTAGTTGAAATGGATTGGGGATTATACTCCTAACATCCTAATCTAAAATTATTTTTAAGGGTTTGATTTGGTTTGGTCGGTTAAGTTAGGCTAATACATTTGGGAAGGTGGATGTCTCTATCTATTTGGATTCCAAAGAGACATGTTGGGCTATTTCGATGAATTGGCCTTCTTAAAGTTATCTAATTGTGTTGGGCCCAACTAGAGTCCTTTTCCTTGCGTCCTTGTCTAGAATCGCTTTCAATGGTTAAACTTGATTTGGTTACTTGGTTGGCTTAACCTAGCTTAGAAAGTGAGATCCTCTTTTACGGGAGTTTTTGGCTTATTTGACTAATTCTGATCAAACAAATGGTCAAATTGGGTTGACCAAAGTTAGGTATGTTTAAAACATCCTTAAGATGCTCCATGTCCAATGGATTAAGCTAATTTGATGTTTGTGGTCAACTTGATTCATTTGACCTATTTGGGCAAATAGGTAAAATTGGGTCAATTGAGTTCAGTTTGTCTGATTGATGAGTTAGTTGACAATATGAAGCAGGGACATTCTTTATGAACCTAAGATTCATTCAAATTAATTAATCTGAAGTTTAATGATAGTTTCGTCAATTTGAACTCTTAAGGGTTAGTTGGATCAAACTTGATTTTAGAGAACCAATTGGCTAATTTTTGAGGATGTTGACCTCCACAGAAAAGCAAAAAAAAAAAAAAATGACGCTTACAAATCCCATGCTAAAAAAAAAAAAAAAAAAAAATGACGCTTACAAATCCCATGCTGCCACAATGGATCCCCAATGAATACGGACAGGCGACACACCATATGTAAGCAAGTATAAAAGATTGTAGTAAATGCAAATTCCTTCACCATAAACACAATAATATACATGTAGACGATGATAAGCAACAGACAATGAATGCTAGGGTGCCATGCACTTGTTGCATGTCATCCGCCTTTGTCTTTGGGAATCAGTGTATTTGTCTGATACTGAATGGTTGTTGACTTCAGGGGCACCAATGACCTATCGTAGAAGATTCGTCACACGCACAACATGCTATCTACAAACAAACATAGAAGCCTGTGATGAATGCAATTATCTACAAACAATTGCAGAAGATTCGTTAGTGCATGACAATTTACCTGGATAAAGCAACAAATGATCTGCAGTGCAACACTACGATTCACCTGTAAGCAAAATTGTGGGCCACTGATAAAATGAGGCAACATATTTGCGAGGTCAGGCTATCACGCCAAATAGATCAGTCTACTTGCCGACGAAAGGTGGAAGGTTCCTAATACGTCGTATATAGTATCTGCCAGCAGAAATACAATCGTGCAGGTTGAATGTTGACGAAGATGACAACATGCAAAAGATGAATGAGCCAATTGTATTGTCAACGCGTTGCTACGCCACACCATCGGATCCGCAACATTCATACAAGCGGACAAAAGACATTTATAAATTCCCAAATGAGACCCAGCGCACTGCTAAATCACGCCTCCGGATCCGAAACACTTGTACAAGCGAACATAAGGTGTATCTCAAGCTTTAAATGAAATTTTGCACAAACTTTAGCAACGATCATTTAGCTCAAGTAATTATATTTAAATTTTTAAATGCTTACCCCCTTATGCATTAAAATATGATTACCCGTTTGGGTCCCAACGAGCGTGTTATAGGTAAACACGCGATGTCTGAGGATGATGCGCAAAGGAATGAACCTAAGTTCGAGCTCAATCCTTCTATGTTAATAGATAGGAGTTGACACGACTCGAACCATCAAATAAATATATGGTCGTAACGTCCACTGGGATATATTTTTTTACATTCATATTAAACCTTCGAGGTTTATAATAAGAAAAATTCACTAATAAAGGCATAAAACTAACAATGAACTCAATCCCCTGTCAACAAGTAGACAGAGTTGACAAGATTCAATCAACAAAAATGAATACCCTATAAGTACCCGATGATGGCCATGTTGACATGAATCTCAATCGGAGCGAGACCTAAATACTTGATAATGCCTCCCAAATATTCAGGAAAATTAAAAAAAAATTGAAATAAAACATATTTAAAATTGAAATAAAACACCTAAACACTTAAAGCAAAAATATTCATCCAACCTCCGCAACAATTTGCCGAGGTGGATAAATATGAAAATCACTTCAGCTCACAAAGAGTGAATGTCTGGTCCAGAATATCACTAGAATTCATTCTCAATCTGTCTCTTGCCTGTAAGGATGTGATGTATGTCATCTAACCGGTGGTTTTGCCGCCAAATGGCATAACAGGTTAATGATTACGACCGAGACCCTATGACTGTGTGGTTTTGCCGCTAAATGGCACAAACCCAATATTTTTTTTTTCTCTTTATCATTCGGGAAAGACAAGAAAATCTCAGGGTAACAAACATTATCTAGAATTTCTCTTATATTCGAACCCATAGCTGATGATAGAACTAGAATAGATATTTTTTGTTTTCTACTTACACGGGCCCATATCCTTGCTTTTCTATCAATTTCTAATTCCGACCTTCCCCCCCAATCCGATATTATAGTACTGGTATAGACAGAAATTCCGTTATGTTCCAATTCAGAGCCTGTATGTTTCCCAACGACGTAAAATCATTGAGTAATGAATCAATAGGATATGCTCGATAGACCACAAAGACCTCTGTTAGCTAATGTAGATTCAAATTTGTCCCTTAGATAGATATTCATTCTAGGTCTACAAGATACCCTTGAATGAAACAACCCATGGCTGCCGACAAGGATCCTTATGTCGGGTTGGGTCGGCTACCTTCTCTGCCTAAGTAGACAAGGGATCATGATAACCCGGGATGACGGAAACATGGGATCTTGATCGGATCTATCATCACTACCTTTTCCTTCCACTTTAAGTGCAAGATGATAAATTTCTAATTTTTAATATTAAATTGTCAAATACTAAATTATGTTGTTACTATACTCCAAATACTACATATCTGCTTGATGACTAGCCTTAATTGAAAGTTTTATCTCGTTATCGGGAGGGGTAATTAACTATAAGGGCTTACGCTTATTGGAAACCTGAACTCAGATCATAAAGTCCTCACAAAATGAGGGCGAAATTTCTAGGTGATGTCTTATTCACAACCCAATCTGCCTTTTGAAAATTTGTCTTGGAACATACTAGTTAAAACTCTTCTCGACGACCCAAAAATAAAAGAAAGGGGCCGCAAAGAGGCCAGGGCATGAATTTTTGTTGCCCACAGGGACTAATTAGGATATGCAGATTTTTACTAACCTGGAAGTCTTCCATGAAAGATTTTGAATCCATTGATTAGGAAATTGAGGGTCTTAAGTTTAAATTGGTCATGATATACCAAAAATGGGCCTAATTATTATATTATTTTTGCAGTATGAGCAGTTAGACGACAACTCAAATAATAAAACAGAGATTCTCGAGGAAATCACAACAACAATGAAGCACCGTTTGCATTTGGACAGCAGCGTTGATTTTATTGGAAAGCTGATTTTCGGATCAATCAAGGGTCCATCCATCCTCAGAAGCATTAGATCCTCTGGTCAGCCATTGGTTGATGACTGGGATTGCTTGAAATCCATGGTAATGAAAATTGTTTCAGGCTTCGTTTGGGATGATTTTTTTATTACTTCTTAAAACAATTTTTTAGTATAAAAATTCTAATTTTTGTACTAGAAAATTGCTTTAAGAAGCGGCAAGAAAGCCGCCCCAAACGAAGCCTCAAGCTTGAGTATTGAATTGGTTGCAGCTAGCTGTTTCTGAAGCCAGTTCTTCCTGTTTATAACCACAAATACATGACAATCTACGCAGGTTCGCATCTTTGAGTCCCACTGTGGCTCGCTCACGCAGTATGGAATGAAGCACATGCGAGCTTTTGCAAACATTTGCAACGAGGAAATCTCCATGGATGCAATGGAGGGAGCTTGTATTAGTGCATGTGGAGGCTATAACTCTGCAAAATGGAGCCCGCTGAGCCATGGTTACAGTGCTTGATCACAGCACAGGTATGGAGTTTGGGTAAGCTTTATATATATGTAAAATGCTTTGTTGATTAGTATGAGATAACAGGGTCAAATGCTTTGCTATAGAAGTTTATGCGTTATCTATTAAAAACATGAACTGGAGATGTTCTGCTTTGTATATTTTTGCTTCAGGTTTGTCTATAAAGTATTGAGTGTGCAGGTTTTTGTTTTTTTAACGGTAAATGGGAAATGGGTAGGAAATAGGCTTATTAGCTCTTGCAATATTGAGCAAAATTGAACTAGGATTCAAATCGGTGGGGATATAGATCATAATTAATTAGTAACCATTAAATATTTCTGATTATTCTAATCTGACGGCTTAATAATGCTAGCAAAAATTAACTTTTAGATAAAAACAAAGCTAATCATTGATATGCAACATGAGCTCAATTATTTAAACTCATAGGTCATGATAATTAACTAAATCATAGGTACCCAACACTATGACGGTTAGAAAGATGAAATTATAATATCTTTTATTGTATAAGGGCGCCTATATATAGGTAATAGGAGAATAATAATGAAACTATAATTAATAAAAATATTCTTGACAATAGGTGATATGTCACCAAAAATGATCTTGATCGTGCAAGTTGGAAGCTTTCAAAATTAAATTCGGGATCATCAGAATTCAAATTTAAGCAAATTTATAGTCAAACTGAACGTGACGAGCATAACAACACCAAAATCGATCTGATCCAAGCCCAAATGGGTCAAAATTGGGGCCCGGATTACATTTGAATGGTTCAAAGAATTATTTGAATGGTAAAATGATATGCAAATATTGCATGTTTATATAGTTAAATTGAGCGGCTCGGCGAGGAGAATCCAATGAGCCCTAGATCGATGAATTCTGACATCATTAAGGTACTTGAACAATTGAAAAACTTTATATGATCGAGGAATCAATGAGCCATCCGAGGGATCACTTCGAACTTGCCCTAGGTCTTCTCTATATTTACGGGGTATGCCACTTATGAAAATTTATAAATAGACCCCTACTCTCTACATGAAGGGGACATTTGGCTAGAGATTGGAAAGAGCTATGAAGCTTCAAGAGCTCCAGCACCACCGCCCACTGCTGACCGTTGCTGGACTTCCACTTGGCCGCCGACCGCTGCCAGAATTCAGCCCGACCTTCGTCAGATCACCGTTGGACCGCCGACCGCCTCCAAACTTCCATTCGGTAGTTGAGCATCGCCGGACTTTTGCCCAACATTCGTCGGATCATTCCCCATCAGTTGAACTTCTATCCAAACTCCGTCGAACTTCCGTCTGTCCGTCGCCAGACCTTTGCCTAACTCTCCAAATTACTGTAATTTGAACGCCTCTAAGTTAAGGGACGGATCAGCCTTTGTAATTCACTCAAATTTTGTGGAATCTTTTCACCGGGGCGAGGCCCAGTGATTTTTCTCTCTTTGGGCTTTTCACGTAAAAAAGATCTTTACTTCTCTCTCTGTTTACGTGCTGGATATCCGTGCATCGCTAAGACTAAAAATTTATTCACTCTACCGCCGCGAATATTCTAGCCCGCAACAATAAGGATACATTGCAATATTAATGACTATATATTTATACTATAGTAGATATTAGACACATGTTTGGAGATTTATATGGCAATGAATAGCTTCAATAACTTCTTACACAAACTCATGATGCCTTTTCAAGAATCATCAAGAGTTTATCTATTAAAATCGAATATATGAAAGTAAATAAGAGTTTATAAACTAGTTTGCAATCTGTAGATGTAGGCTCCAAAAATTTGCGATCTAGCCCATCCCACCATTGCAAATGGCTATTGTATCTTCTTGCTCGTTGATACCATCTTTTATAAAGGGAAATACCAAACATACTGCTAACAATTTGTTAATGATAATTCCAATGCCTCAAAACCACTCTTATTTTCATTATGAGAGTCATCTTTTATAGTTTATAGTTATTATATTCTATCAATGTTTTAGTATACGGTTAATGTCAAAGCCTATATATAATTCATAGGTTCATGTAAGGGATATTCCCAATATAATGAAGCAATAAAGGCTGTGAGTTCTCTCTCCTGCTATCCTACTATTCTCCCTCCCTCTCTTCTCCGTGAAGGGTGTTCTTGCAGCCAGACAGGAAATTCAACAACCTCCTTCCTTTAAAATTTTCCCAAAAGTTGGTATTAGAGCTTGGTGTAGAATGATTATGGAGGTAAGTAGGAGTTTCTTGTAATCAAGAAAGGGTGAAGGGACGAGACGAGGTCTGGTTCAGCGAAGGGTTGCTGTTATTAGTCTCTAGCTTCTGCACTTTCACTTTTAAGGGACGGGAAGGAGTTACCGTTGCGAGTTGAAATCGCATGGAGACGGGCTTGGACGCGCGGCTGAAGGAGAAAGTCATGGGTGTAAGTTGGATTCGCACACAGAAGCAAGAAGCAGGCGCTGCGCAGGGCACAATCACATGGATCGTGGGAGGAACATCGATGGGTGCAGGCGCGCGTAGGTTAGAATTATTAGGAGCTCGAGATGGGGCCGTGAATTGGAATGCACAATGGAGCCAGGCGTGAACAAGATTGGGCTCAGGTCGATGGACTTGCTCATGGAGTTCGTGCAGAAAGTCGGTCGGATTGCAACGGGCACGTTGCTAGGCTAATTTCTATTGACAACATGCTATCTTTTGAGCAAATTGGTGGAGAGAGAAGAGGCAACCAATGTGACAGTCTGGTGGAGTTTTTTTTTTTATACATTGCAAATTTGGACAAGGTGGGGATTTTTTTTATATATACATTGTGAAATTGGACCAAGGTGTAGAATGTTAGTATTTGGTTCAGCTTTAAGTTAGTGTTATTATGCAAGACACCACGCCAGTGTCAATGTCTATACATAATTCATAAGTTGATATAAGGGGTAATACCAATAGAATGAATCAATAAAGGCTCTCAGCTCTCTCTCCTGCTCTCCTTCTATTCTCCCTCTCTCTTCTAGCGAATTATTACGTCCGGTGATCGGACGTCCTGACATCCAATTCAGACTCGCCACCCGATGTATTTTGGTGACGTGCTGTGTCTGAATTGGTGTCCGGACGAATCCGGACACCAGACGTAATAATTTGCCCTCTCTTTTATGTGAAACAATGAAGGGTGCTCTTGACAAGAAATTCAAGAATCTCCTTCAATTTTTTCCCAACAAATATCTTATCCAATTACAAGGAATATCATCCATTATTATCTACGATTCACATTATTCAAATCGTTTTTATTTAACACACTATTAGATTTTTCCTCCTTACTAGTTTTTCTACATAAAGAACATCAACCTTATTTGATGTGCTTCCAAATTATTTATTTTACAAAAAATCAGAACATTTCTTTCAAAATTACACACAACTCTATAAATCTTGAATCATATTTATTACATATCACAACATATACAAACCCTAGAGGCTATTTTAAATTAGTTTTTTTTTACTTAATATATTTGAGGGCTCATTTAAGTTTTGTTTAAGACAAAATTTTTAATGTTTTTTAAAGCATCTTTTTAGCGCACAAATTTTTTAAACTAAAAATTTTCGTACAAAACAAGAGCTTAAAAAAAAAAATTGCTCCAAACGAAACCTTCGTTGATTGAAGTCAAACATCATTTAATTAATTAAAAAAAATACATCTAATTTTTTTTATTCTACACAAAACATCTCTCAAACTCATATGATTTCATTTATTCTCAAGTTTTATGTAAAGTGTCTTCATAAATTATTTAAAAAAAAAATTAATATTTAAAGTTAGATAAAAGTGCTGTTCAACAAGCAAAAATAATAATTTAAAAAAATTGAATTTTTTTAATATATACTATTTTTGAAATTTACAATTTAATTCGATGAATATAGAAATCAACATTTTAATTTGAAAGTCTACAAATTTCATAAAAATTTAATACATTTAAAAACCTTTTTTAAAAGTTTGAATAGTTTAAAAAATAGGTAAAATTAATTATAGCCATTCAAAGCATATGTTAAATAATTAAAAAAAGAGAGGATAATTTAGGTAATGCTAAATGTCAAAATTTTTCGTCAGAATAATTCTTAAATTTTTATATATTTTTTGAGATAAATACAATATATATTATTTATAGGTAAGAACATTTCTTTACAAACTTTGAAGTTGGTAACTGCACGTGCCACACCTATCGGGAAATCATAAGCAAAATAGCAAATAAAGAGAAAAAAACTCCAAATTACTCAATAGGAATATATCGATGACAAAAATTTAAATAAATTTACAATAGCGGCTAAAAGTAAAAAAAATCAAAACAAACAGCGTGTGGAGGCGGTAGCGCAGTTCCGAGTTCGATTTTATTTTTTGGGAAAGAACGCATACTATATTTAGAACGCCTTAAAACTCCGGCGACCGCTACTACGGCGATCAATGGCGCCGGCGATTCTATTACTCACCCACTCGAACCGCGAAGTTGGGCAGGGTATGGTGATCCCCGCCGGATGTTGAAACCCAAACTCCTCTTCTGCCTCCCTTAACAGCTCTCCAAATAGCGGATGATTACAGTAAAGCACCGGGACAAAATACCTCTGCGGTGGCCCCGTCTCCTCTCCGCCGCCGACGTACACAACCAGGTGCCCCTTCGGAGGAAACGATGGCTTCTCTTCCTCACCTCCGCCAAGTAAAGGCGCGCAAAATCGCTTCTTTTGAGAGAAAGCCCGCCTGAGGAGTTTGGTTTCCACCGGCGCCGGTGATCGGTCCGATTCGAGGTGGCCGTAGCCTTTGAAAATTTTCATGAGAATGTGGGAAAGAAACATTTTTTTTGTTGATGGAGGTTGGGGAAGCGTAGAGAGGCGTCGGCTTTTAAGGATGGGAAGGGCGCTGAAAAGATCGTGTTTTCATGCAGCCCAACCTATTAATTGATAGCTTAGGTTTTATTTGGGATAATTTTTTTTTAGTGTTTAATTTTTTTATTGTAATTAAAATTTTTATTTGGTTATTTATTTTTTATATTTTTGAAAAAAAATTATGTTAAGAAATTAATTTTATAATTATTTTAAAATTTTGATTTTTCATAACAGTTTGATAATTATATTTGTAAAAAAATTATAACTGTTGTGAGCGGGCCGTTAGCCTTTTAATTAAAAGATTTTAAATTTAAAACTTATAGATAGGATGCTTCTAAATTTATCATTTAATTTTATCAAAATTTTCTTTAAATTATGAATTTTATTGGCTTAGCCAGCAATTGCTAGCTCTAGTAAGAATGGAAACGATACAAAAAATAATATATTATTATTATTGTTGTTTGGAATATTTAGTCACAATAGAGAAATATAGAGTTTATCTTCTTAATTTTGCATGAAGATCTAGCACACAAACATATAGAAAAGATGTGGGCATTAATCACAAGAGACTTGAATTTTTACATGAAAACCCTAGAAAAGGAAAAAAAAAAAAAATCGCAAACCAATTGAAATGATTACACAGGTATTAGTGGTTGATTTCAAATGAGGCCCTTCCTCGAAGGGCATTGACTCAAAGTAGTAAATATACACTGTATATAACATAGTACATAGTCAGAGAATGGCATGACAAACTGTTCTTAAGAGAGTGTCGGTATGTTCATTTGATTAGTAGGGTCATAGTCGACGGGCAATTGTGGTTGGAAGGAGCGTAGTCAATAGGTGACGGTGGTTGACGGGGATCAGAGGAAGGCTCGTTAGTGGCATTCATATGGAGGATTGACGATGATGGTAGGCCAGAGGTTCAACAGCGGTAGCCTAGTGGCGCAGATTCGTCATGGTGGAGCTTCGTCCTAAGAGCTCCCCCCCATGAGAAGAATGATGTCTATTTATATTTTTTTGGGGAGTGATATGACTATCATTTAAGTGCCTCAATAATGTCAAAATTTGACGATCTTGGGCTCATTGGATTCTTTTCGTCTGGCCACTCGATTAGACTATAAGCATGTTATAGTTGGATATCATTTGGTTATCCAATTTATGCTTTGAACCTTCCAAATGTGGTCCAGGCCCTCGATTTAGACCCATTTGGGCTCAAGTTAGACCAATTTTGGTGTCGTTAGGTTTGTCCTTTCAAAACGTTCAGTTGAGTATAAGTTTGTTGAAATTGGAGTTCGGGTTGTCCCAAATTTTATTTTGAAAGTTTTGGGTTCATAATTGCTTCGAGAATCGTGCCTGATCAAGACAATTTTTTTTCAAATTACAATCATACTTTATGTTTGATCATTATTTTTTCACTATTTTAAAGAATTTTTTGTGCTAGAAAGATGATTTCTATAGTAACTTTTAAAAAATTTACTTCACAACAACTTTATAATCACCTTTAAAAAATCTACGACATCCCAAATATATGGACCCGAACGCTTCATTTGTAACAACTTTCTTATGCTTTGCTTTTTAGATTGCTACCATACTTTATGTTTGGCCATTGTATTTTTCCCATTTTTAGTAAATTTTTATGCTTAAAAGAAGCTTTCTATAACAATTTTAAATATTTTTCTCAGTAGCCAATAGTCACAAAGCTATCTCAAACAAGACAAAATTAAAAATCACCAAAACTCGTGTTGTAATTAAAATTTTATTAGAATTTCATAACTAATATCTCATTAATTTTATAATTCCAACGTTTTTTAGATATTATTAATCTAAAAGTAATAAAAAAATAATTAAATTGAAATTCTAAAATCAATTAAATTACTAAAAAAAGTTATCATAAACTGAATTTGGCGGTTCAAAACTTTGGACTAAAATTCTACCGAAAAAATATTATTATTATATTAAATTTATTAGTCAAAGCTCTCAATTAAAAGATAAAGATTAGCTACGAATTTTTGGAAACCTAAGCAAAGAAAAACTGCATTAATTATTTAGAAAAATAACTTCATCAAAGTTGAAAATTTGTTGGAGGAAAGAAAAACTGCATATTACATTTATATTTTTTGCACCATCTAAATATTTTGCTTTTGTATTATTTGATATTATCATTATAAATGATATAATTTAGGGGATATTATTTGTCTGAAAAAGAAATATAATGTAAAAGTAATGCAATGTAAAAAGAATTAATACATTTGTTGCGTCCCGGAATATTCGCGACGGTAGAGAAAAATAAAGTTTAGCGTCTTGACATTATACGAAGATCCAGCACGCAAGAAGAAAGAGAGAAGTAAAACACCCGATCTTTTTTACGTGGAAAGTCCGAAGAGGGAAAAACCACGGGGCCTCGCCCAGGTGAAAAGATTCCATTAAACTTGAGTGAATTATAAGGGTTGACCCATCCCTCGATTTATAGAAGGTCAGATTATAGTAATTTGGAGAGCTAGTCAAAGGTCTAACGACGCTCGGACAGGAGTTTGACGGCTTTTGTGCAGAAGTTCAGTTGACAATGAACAATCCGACGAAGGTCCAGCGGTGGACGGTGGACGGAAGCCGGGCGGTAGTTTGACTAAGGTCATGCTGAAGTCCGACGACGGATGTCGGCCGGGCGAAGGTCTGACTGCGGTTGACGGTCGGGCGATGGTCCAACAATGGTCGGGCTAAAGTCCAGAGGCGGTCGGCTACCGGGAGAAAGTCCGGCGGCCGGGCGGTGGTCCAACTAAGGTTGGGCTGAAGTCCGGTGGTGGTCGAGGCCGGGCGGTGGTCTGACGAAGGTTGAGCTGAAGTCCGACGGTGGTCGGCGGCCGGGTGGCGGCTGGGTGGCGGCAAGGCAGAGGTTTGACGAAGGTTGGGCTGAAGACTGGTGGCGGTCGGCGGCCGGGCGGTGGTCCGACGAAGGTCGGGCTGAAGTCCGGCGGCAGTCGGCGGCCGTGCAGTGGTCCGACGAAGGTCGGACTGAAGTCCAGCGGCTGGCGGCCGGGCGGTGGTTCTAGAGCTCTTGAAGCTTCAGAGCTCTTCCCAATCTCCAGCCAAAAATCCCCCTCATGCAGAGAGTGGGGGTCTATTTATAGATTTTCATGAGTGGCACACCCGTAAATTTAGAGAAGATCCGGGGCTGGTTCGGAGTGCTCCATCCGATGGCTCGTGTATTGATTCCCCCGATCGTAGAGAGTTTTTCAACTGTTTAAGTGCCTTAACGATGTCGGAATTCAGAGATCTTGGGCTTGTTGGATTTGTCTCGCCGATCCGCTCGATTTGACTATAAGCATGCCATATTTGAAAATCATTTTATTGTCCAAATAAGACTTTAACCCTTCCAAATGCGGTCTGAGCCCCTGATTCGGACCCATTTGGGCTTGGATTGGACCAATTTGGTGTTGTTTGGTTCATCTCTTTGAGATGTTCCGTTTGACTATAAGTTTGCTGAAATTGGAATTCAGATAATCCCAAATTTAATTTTGAAGGTTTCCAACTCGAATATGCCTCGAGATTCGTGCTTGATTAAAACAATTTTTGAGGATGTATCAACATTGATATTATTTGGAAGAGTGTAATTTTTTTTTTGGATGAGTGTAAAAATGAAAGTGAATGTTTTTCTTATTAGGTTTGAAGTAAAATGAATATAACATTGATGTCAGTGGTAGGTGACTGTGGCGGCTGGAGATCAGCTGTGGGTAGGGCATGTGATTGGCATTAGGGGAGGCGGTGTTGGCCTATGGTGGTTTGTGGCGGCTGGCGGCCATTAGCGGCAAGAGATGTTGCTTGTCGTGAAAATGATTTTCGTTCAAAACTAAATGAGTTTAGTTTAGGTCAAAAAATGAATTAAAATATTTTACACTATATATTTTTTACTTTAATTTGATTTCCTTTTTCATCCAACAAAAAATTAATATTTTTAAAATTTATGTAAATGATTTATTTTACATGCACTTTATTTCAAATCAAATAATCTCTTAAGTGAAATCAAAATTTTGATAAAACTACAATTAGGATCAATTCACCCATAATTCTTTATTATATTTAATTGAATGAGTCATCTCCAATTATTATAACAATTATATTGTAAACAATATTCCATTCAATCACCGATGTTTAATTCTACAAATATTATATTACATTTGACAAATGAAATACAATTATAGCAATTAAAAACAAAATAAATGGCAGCCATAATTTTCAAAATTGCAGGATAATTTAAGAGATAAAAGCTTGATGTTGTTGTATTATGATGAGATTTCACTCTAGAAAAGCAAAAGGAAATAAAATTTTAAAAATAAAATAATTATAAAACCATAATTATCATGATAGAATCTTCAAGGCCATCCTTAATGAGGGCAGGTAGTTCACAACCAAAAACTTAGAATCAATATCCCGACCCAGTCTATCATGATTAAAACTGTTTTCGATATTCAAAGGCCGCTTATGGAGAAGATCTTTCTTGTGCATTGGCAAGTGACTTGCCATAGTTTATCGACCCGTACTCATTCGCAAACCCCCCTTTGCCATATCACTAGTGCTTAGACCTTAGTACTCCCGACCCGAAGTACCCCTTTTCTATTCATAGAGAGATCCAATCGTCAAAATCAAGAAAAAGGACATCATGGACCAAGATCCAAACGGATCAATCTTGTTGCAAGGTAGTGCCCAAGAAGAAGAAAAGGTGACTTTCTTCATGAATGAATGGTGAAAACTACATACATATAGATAAAGTTGGTTCAACCTTTACTGCATTTGAAATGAACAAAGGCCGCTTATGGAGAAGATCTTTCTTGTGTGTTGGCAAGTGACTTGCCATAGTTTATCGACCCGTACTCATTCCCAATCCCCCTTTGCCATATCACTAGTGCTTATACCTTAGTACTCTCGATCCGAAGTACCCCTTTTCTATTCATAGAGAGATCCAATCGTCAAAATCAAGAAAAAGGACATCATCGATCAAGATCTGAACGGATCAATCTTGTTGGAAGGTAGTGCCCAAGAAGAAGAAAAGGTGACTTTCTTCATGAATGAATGGTGAAAACTACATAGAGATAAAGTTGGTTCAAACCTTTACTGCATTTGAAATGAACAAATGGTTAGAAAGTATAAGTAGTGATGCTAATGTGGTAAAACTTTCTGCATAGAAACAATTTTCTCAATAAGATTTAAGGAGAAAACGAAGTAGTAATATATTATACTTTGGGATCCATCCCAATCAAAATGAATCTGAGCCATAGGATAAGAATCATGCGATCAGGAAGAGTTGAGCTGTATCTTTCAATAGTTCTTTTAAGCATTCTTTGTTCAAATCTTAGGAAAGTTTTCCAGTCAATCCTTCTGAAATTCAAATCATCAGATATTTTAATTCATTTGCCACTTCTTTTTCTTCTGCTTGTGCAATCAAATTTCTCTTATCCTTCAATTAAAATTTTAAATTATTATAACTCAAATCATAAAATGGTAGCAAGTAAAATAATTTGATAAAAATTTCTAAAAATGCTGCCTTTTGATCAAATTTGTAATAAGATTAATAAAAAAGACTTCCATTTGTTAAGAGACATTTTGATTGAAAATTCCATTCATATGCCTACCTAATCAAGAAAAAAAATATTATAGGCTTGAGCTCAGTTTGATTGCTTGAGCTTGATTTCTTAGTTTCAATTTAAAAATTTTAGTTTTTTTTAAAGAATTTTTTAATATAAATTTAATTTTAAAAAGTTAAAATATATTATATAATGCTAATTTAAATTAATTTTTAAATATATTTTAAGTTGATCGAGCAGCTCAATGAG
>NW_021319083.1:14519582-14541681 GCF_001605985.2 Dendrobium catenatum | reverse complement strand
CACACACACACACACACACACACACACACACACACACACACACACACACACACACACACACACACACACACACACACACACACACACACACACACACACACACACACACACACACACACACACACACACACACACACGCACGCACACACACACACACACACACACACACACACACACACACACATATATATATATATAATTTATTTATTTATATTAACAAAAAAAATATTCCATTAAATGAAAATGATACAATAAAAAACCATCACTAGGTCACATCAGTAAAATTACAATCAAAGAGAAGCAGTAGCAAAACAAATTGAAAATAGGAAGGGGAACATCAGAGACTATCGGACTCAGATCGACATCGAGTTATCAGGGTGGGACCATCCGTGGAGGAAAACAAAATCCAAAACGAGAATCAGCCAAATCATCAAAACGAGCCACCCAAGTTGCCAACCAACTCTGGCCATCCACGGCGCATGCAGCAGAACGGCTTCCTCATCGTTCATTCCGAATCGAACCAACAAAGCAACCAAAGTAACGAAGAACAGAAAAAACCCAACACAAGAAGGAAATCATTTCTTCTCGGATTTTCGTTTACGTTGCGAAACAAACTTATCGAGCGAGCCCGTTTCGAGAATGGTGTCATCCTCCCCACTAGAAACCGACATGTTATCCTGCAACCAATTGCATTGTCATCTAACCGAATCTCTACTAAGATGTGCAAACAAATTAGCATTTGAGATAACCGAAATAGGCACCTCCACACCTACCTCTCCAACAATAGCCAAAGTTTCTTCACCATTATCAACTGAATAGGCAGACTTTCCAATAGCCAAAACCCCATCATCCACGTAACTAGGACTATCATTAATATTCACACAATAATTAATATCAAACACAACAACAGTGGCAGGAGCCACATTAGGGGAAACAACCCCATCCACTCCACCATACACCACCAATTCACCATCAACTTCAGGACAATCAACAGGGGCATAGGCAGTAGGGGAATAGGCAGCAGGTGAAAGAACAGGAGAAGATCGAACCAACCCGACATTAATAGAGGAATCCAACACAGTAACCAATTCAACCAAACCAACAGGAGACCCTCCTAAAGAAGGCAAAACAGAAGAAACAGTAACAGGAGAAACATGACAATTAGAAGGTGCAGGTAAACCGTGTACAGCAGAATCAACATCAACAATACCATCCGGAGCCACAAGGACAGACGGAACCACCACAGGGCCAGGGAGCATAGAAGCAACAACTCCACCCTCCTCCATCGTATTATTAACAACAAGAGAAGATGGAGGCAAGGAAGAGGAGTCAAGATGAGGGTGTAGAATCCTACAACCAGCCTTCAAATGCCCCAAAGAGAAACATTGCGCACAATACTCAGGAAAATCTTCCAAAACCACAGATTGAACATAACCAATGTTATCCGGGCCAATCCAAATTTTATCAAGGTAATGATTGGTCACATCCAGTTCAACCAAAATGCAAGCAACATACGGACGTGAACCAGTGGAGGTCGCATTTATCAATTTTTAAGGGTTTACCAAAGACAGAACCTTTTAAGGTGTTATATGGTAGGGACCCCCCACATCTGGTACACTATAGCCATAAAAGTACTCCTGTATCGGCAGTGGATCAGCATTTGAAGGAAAGAGATCAGGTGTTGGAAGAGCTCAAGAGGCATTTACTCAGAGCCCAACAGATTATGAAGCGGGGCAAACAAATGAGGCCGAAGATTAGGGAAAGAAATTCAGATGGGTATAACTGGCGATTCAATCTCAATATTCAAAGTAGGAGACCATTTTATCAATTTCATATAACAATTACTCACAAAAATAAGACCTATAAGTAAAGACCCTACAGTAATCCAAATCGTTAAAGAGCTTAATCAACACGTTCTGTTGGTTAAGAATAGTGACAGAAACATCGCCATTGAGCTTGAGATTGAAAAAGAAATTCCTAATAGCATCAAGAGATGGCATTCAGCCAGAAAATTTTCCAACCAGAGCAAATTCAAAAGGAGCGACAAGAGACTGGATTTCTGCCTCCAAAATCCACAAAGCAGACATACCCCTATATGAAGATACCTTAAGTTCGGGAAAGGCAATGGAAGAAGCCGACACACTAGAAAGAGCATCCTTAAACGAAAGAGAAGAGAATCCAACCAAAAAACCAGGATCCACAAAATTGGGAGGCGCCATCAAACCAAAAGGACGCAAACGAAGGTGAAAACAGCAGAAAAACAAGGATAAGTAACTTCCCTGAGGCACACGAGGAGAAGCGCCTAACACGGGAGGCGGAGAAGAGGCCGCAAGGGGGCAGCTAGGGCGAAGCCCTAGCACACCCCAGAGATTGGGAGAGAAACATCGGGGCCTATGTGTAGTTAATCTATATCATATATCATATGTGATGTGTCACCACAACTTCTCACACATTTAACATTTGATGCAATGTGTTTAAATCCGCCTTTGCATTAATGGCTATTGTAAACGTTTAAGGCATCATTTTTGACAAAATTTTTATTGCTTTTTAAAACAACTTTCTTATAAAAAATTTCTAGTTCAAATAAAAGCATAAGAAAATCGTCCCAAATGAAACCTAAGTATTGGTAGTAATATAAATATTGCCTATTACATTGAGAAATCACCAAGACATCTTTTATTATTTGAATTCAAGTGTCATCATTAAAAGCTGCAATGACATCTTTATGTAGCTAATTGCTCAATAAAGATAAGGTTTCTTCTTAATCCAGGGATATACCTACTCTTAATTTAGCTTAAGTGTTCTCAATTGTTGTCTTGATTGTAACATCTCAAATACCCATAATATTTAGCTCTTGGGCAATGTTGAGAGTAAGTCCAAAGTATGAATCTCATCATCAAATTGGATATTGATAGAGTTCAATTAGCTAGTGAATAAAGAACTCTTTGATGTGATTAGTCATTGAAGCTACTTTTGACATCTTGAGATTGAACAACTTGCGCATTATGTATATTATATTTACTATGAAGGGTTTTTTTTAATACATATTAGAGAGCACATTTGTAACACCTATTATTTTCAACTCGTTAAGGATGTTGAAGGAGACATTCATACTAACGGATTAATGAATGAAGTCTAGAACTTGTTTATCCATTAACTTCCACTCTTTCTGATTGACTAATAGTGATTTATTCCATTCCTTCAGATAGTCTTCTATATGTATCTTCTAGAACTCGAAGTTTTGGCCATTGAACATAAATTTTGAGATTCTCATCTTCCATGCTCGAATTTGAAAGTTTCTTAAATCAGATATCTAATACAAATGATAGAATTTCAAGAAAATACAAAATGAGAATGAGAGACTAACCACACCAAAGATCTCAAGGAAAATACTTTAAAATTTGAAGCTCGATTAGATTCACCTACATCTTTGATCACATAAAAATCAAATATTCACTAACCTTCAAAAGAGATAAATTGATATATATTAGATTGCATATGAATAAAGAAAATAATAGTACTTTATCGATGTTCTTGACTGAAATTGATGAGGGCTGAACATGAGAGTAAATTGTTGATGATACTTCTATTTCTCTTTTGTACTATGAGAAGTTCTTCCTTTATCTTCTCCCATTCTCTTTATTTGCTTGTAGTTGTGTAATATTTTCCTAGCAAAGTTCATATGGGCTTATTTAATGAAAAGTTTACTTTTTATTATTAAGAAACAACTACTATTAAAGACTTTTGTAGCCTCTATTGTAAATTTTTATGATAACCTCCATTGTAGGCTTTATGATAGTCTCCATTTAAAATTCTATTGTAGCATCCATTAAAAGCTTTATAATAGCCTCCAATTTATACTTCAAAGTTTAACAATTATAAATTAAGGCCTTATTATTTAAGATAATGAAAATTTGAGATTCCCCCTCTCTTCCTCTCTCAAAAGTAGCTAGTTAAAACTATCCACTCTCCCTTATAAGATTGAATTACACTGCAACAAATTTGTAAGGAAAATGAACTACCAAATAATTTTGATTCACTTCAGAATCTTTATATTGAGTCGAACAATAAAAACAAAATAAACAAAAGCATCAAAACAATTCACATCAAATTTTAATTTATATTTTTCATGAGACATTCAAGCACAATTATTTATATTTTTGAATTAGATATTACTTTTATAAATATCTAAGTTTAGATAGCATATGCATAATTTTTCTAATATATAATTGAAGCAATTCGGAGTTCAAAAGATATCTATGAGCAAGTTCAAAGGTGCAATTGGGGAAAAATTTAATTTTGGGTAACACAATTGAAATGGAAGCTGGTGCAAGTATTAGGGGTGGAGCAAAAATTATAGGAGTATTATTTGGTTGAGCAAATTTGTTATGATGATAGGGAAATCTATTCTCTTGAAAGAAAACATGCTTAATAAGGTAAGAATTTTGCGTGCCGATAGATTTAGGCATTTGCAACCTTTAGGGAGCAGATTTGAGAACAAATTTATTTGTTGGTTAGGGATGTAATTATGGATAGCATAGATAACCCAAATTTTTTGAGGAGGGTGCATCATCGTAATTGTTTGTAGAACAGTTGATATGGAGATAAATTCTGAGTGGTGGGAGAAGGCAACTAGTTAATGAGGTAAATTGTCGTGAGCAATGCTTCTACCCAAATAATGTGTGGTAGATTAGCATCAAACATTAAGTGTGAATAGTTTCTATAATGTGATAGTGTTTGCATTAAGAGAGACCATTTTATTCCGAAGTGTATGAGAAACTATTTTGATGGATGACAACATTTGCAAGAAGTTGTAGGGATGTGTGGTTGGTATACTCAACACCACCATCTAATCCAATTATTTAGGGTTTAGTATTATTATTGAAAAAATGGGTTTAGCATTAAGTTGTTGTGTAGCAAGATGTTTAAATTGGAAAAATTTAAAGGTGGTTTTCGATTTTATGCACATTGGATAACCTAGAAAAAAAAAATAATAATAACAAAAATGCATAGTACTTGTATTTTGTATTTTATATAATTCAGGAGACATCAGAGTGAATAATTCCTTAAGAAGAAGAACTTTGAGTGCAAGAATATGTAAATAGTATCCAATGACTTTTAGCTTGAGCACAAGAAGAATAATACTACAACTTATAAGAGGAGCAAATAGCGGAATGATTTTTGGCCAGCAGAGATTGTGTGGAGGATGAAGGGTGACTCTACCTATGATTTTAAAGGTTGGGGATTGAATTTGTGTAAGAAGACTAGTTGGATGCGATGGATTTGGAGATGTGAAGGCATCGTTAATTGGATAGAGTTCATGATGGTTGGGATCATGGAGGTGAGTTTGGTGGCACTTCCGATCTTTTATGGTAAAATTCAAAGCATAAAAAAATTATTTCTCGAGTAATCGGTAGTGAGTTTTTTTACAAAGAAGTTATGAGAAAAATTGGGAACGTAAAAGAGTTGAGATAATAGGAACTTAAGGTTGGTGTGGGAAGAATACCTTGCCTAATTTGAGTAATCGGAGAAGTTTGACTATTACCAATGGCCACATGTTGAGGACTTTTGTAGCCTAAGGAAACTAAATTTGTGATGAATCAATGAGTAAATCAGATGAAGTTTCGGAGCCCAAATAACAGTTGGATTTAGAATAAAAAGTATTTGTGAATGGAGCTAGAGTATTGGCCTGGTTGACATGATAATATGATATAATTGCACGAAGCGAACATTCAAAAGCAGTATGCCCAAATTTTCAGCATATTTGACAAATGATGATAACACAATCACGCGAGTTGATGTCTGTGAAGTTCAGCCTGCTCAATGATTATTAAAGGGATGACATCCTCTACTAGTGTTGGCAAGGAAAGAGACCCCATCTACCCCTTCTATGAACAACATTCAAAACAAGTTGGGTATCAAATGTGGCTGTAATAGCTAAATGTCTAGTAGTTTCAAAAGCAATATTCAACTATTCATTGCAAATAAGCGAGTAACGATCATCAAGATTCAATGGCTGTAAATTAGTGCGAATGACAATCTTAAATGTCTGATAAGTGGTAGGAAGACCATTGAGAGTGTAAAGGATGACATACATCTTCTGTGTTGAGTGCTAGACTAACAATTACTATTGCAATCTTTGCTTTGATATTTGAGATACATTGGGTCATAGTGCAATTCTTATTTGAATGTGATAAAACTCATTTTTGAGATGAAGAATGCAAGAACAGTTGCTGGATGGAACCAGTCTTTCTATAGTAGTCTATATTTCAAATCAAGATTATAGAAGAACATAGAGTAATAAAATGATATTGTCAAATTGAAAGCTTTAACAATATTTGGTCACAGAGCATATATCTGTGAAGGGGGTTAGGAGAGATGCTTCCATTATCATTGATAATTTGTTTAGCTAGTTTGGTACTAGAATCGTCAAGATAGCCATCAAATACGTTGGCCTTGAATGGTTTCAGGATTTGTCACCTTCAAGTTGGATGATTATGAGTATTGAGAACGATTTTGAAATTAGAAAAAAGAAATCAGTTGAGGCAAATAAGTGATTAAACCCATTTTAAGAATGGACTGACTAGCGTTGGTGGGGCTTTGAACATAAGAGGGGTCAGAGGGATGCATGAGAGCAAATAAAAAATTTAAAGGGTTGTTGTTGGGCTTACTACTGTGAATCATGTTGACAATATAGTGTCATAATTGCATACAATTAGCATTGAATACAAAGAAAGAGTAAGAATCCTTGAATTTATTCATGAAACTAGACTCAAGTATTAATTCCTTGTTTAAGTGATTTAAACTCATTGAGTAAGTGGCCGATCCTAATAAAAAATAGGTAAATATTTTTTTAATAATATTTCCATTTCATCTTATGTCACTATAGATTCTAACCACAAGCATGCCCTTTATAAGTATTCACCTACCCAACAAATCTTTGCTTGACAAATAAGTTTTAGTTTTTTAAATTATGCTTGTCCCTCTCTTAACATCATTTACCAATAAATTAAAGAAATTATCCATAAATTATCCAATTAGAGAAATTAGCTTTAGAATATGTCCTTTCATCATAAGTAGAAACATTACCCTAGTTATGTCATCATCGATAGCACATCTAGGGTTGTTGTCAATAAATATATATAGGGTTGTTGTCAATGCTTATCATACTTTTCATTGATGAAATCCCTATAATGACTCATGATATTATTGTTAATGATTTCTTCATTTAGGCTAGATTCATTATTTAATTCATGTAAGGGTAGTTGGCTAGTTTCTAATGTTTCAAGTCACTCATTAATTAATTACCAGAAAAAGTTACTCATTAATTTGATTTATGATAGTACTTAGTTAGTCTAGATATGTTAAGAACTCTTCCAATTGTTCTTGCAAAATATTTAGAACACCATCCTACTGGTGATTTGTTAATGTATTTTGATAATTGACTCTAAATCTAAATTACGATATAATACTAATTAAATGTATGTTGAGCGAGGGCCTAGAATTTCTAAAGCAAATTATGATAAGATGGAAGATAAAAAAAAACAAATAAAACCACAATCAACAAGTTACTATTTCATAATTTTTACAGAAACTTTGTCCATCAAATATAAGGATAAGAACATGCTCTATTCTTTCCAAAAAATAATTTAACATGCCAAAATCTAAAATTTTGCACACAAAAAAGTAATCAAAATAAAATTCCAGCAACAAATTAAATTCAAACTTAAAAAAGAAAACCCAAAATTTAATTTGCTTGTTAAAATTTCAATAATCATGCAAAATCATTGACTAAATAATTCAAGAGACAATAATAAGAATATAAATCACCAAAAGAGAAGAACTAGACCTCATGTCAGTATAAGACATTTCACGATTTGATATTCCTATTTGCAACTTTCAAATGACCAACAAAAAAAAATTACAATATCTATAAAAATAAACTCAAAGAAGAACAAGTTTGAAACAGTCAGCATGAATTCCTCAGAAATTTCCCCATAAAATTCAATTAAAAAATTACTGAAGAAATCAGGAATCGACCAGTACATATAAGTCAGAATAGGATGGCTATTACCTTAAACATGAGGCCATAATGTGCGAAACAGTAGTAGAAATGGCAGGAATCGACATAATAACTTAGTCAGGGATGGAACTGCAACAGAGGTGGCGAGCAGATAAGAGGGATGCAGTCAGCAGTAGAAAAAGGAATCAACAGCTGCGGCAAGAACAAGAACAAACAGCCAAAAAGGCAGCAAGTAGCAGCAGCAAAGACCGGAAGTGATTGAGCGCTGCATCGGGCAATCCAATTGAAAAAAAAACAGCGGAAAACAGTGGCCCGCAGGACAGCATCGACATAGTGACTGAATAAAGAGCTTAAATTGTGTAATCCTCAACACATACGTATACCAAGATTAAGAAAGCAGAATCATACTAATTAAAAAAAATTACTGAAGGAAAAAAAAATTAGCAGGAATACTAAAATTAGTCCAATAAACTCTGCAACTAGAATTCGTTTAGAAAACATAGCAGTGATGGGAATGTAGAATATACCTGAAATTTTAGCTGAGAAAGCACCGATTTCCTAAAAGAAACAACGAAGTACGAGTAAGTAAATAAAATTGAGACGATAGGTAACCTTAAATCAGTTCATATGGGCTAAGCTGAGCGATGAAGATGATCCTGCATCGTTCTTTCCGAGTTCGGACTTGGCGTCAATTGCTCATAGGCAGCTTAACCTTCGATCAAATCAAAGAATCCCGAGGCTTAGAAAACATCACTGGTGAGTCGGAAGTTCGCGATCTCTTGTGTTCCGAACCACCAAAAGCTTAACATCACAACGCAGCTTAGATGTTTGTGGAAATGCCAAGGAGAGCGGGAAGAATACGGACGCAGTACTCGGCCAAGAGCGTGAAAAGCCAGAAATAAAATGTCCCACAATAATGCCCAGTGTGATCAATCAGAGATAAAAATAACAGCACTAAATAAATATTTGATTTAAAGTATGGAATAATTATCAATTTCTTAAAAATATTAGTGCATGAAAAGTATTATAAATGCAAGATTTTAAAACTATTGATATTTGATTTGATGCAGAAGAAATGTAAAGTAAAAAAATAATGAATTTTACACTTGCTTTATTTGTCATTTATGATATATTCAAAGCTCAATCGGTTTGGTTGGTTATGAAAACACCACAAATTGTTGTCACTACGACCACCCATAGCTACGCTGTTGGCCACCGTTGCCTCTCGATTTTTGTCGCCCACCACCAACCACTGCCACTCACTATTACTTATCAACATCACTGTTGCTCACTACCAGCATCACTAACCACTAGTGCATGCTAGATTTTATATTCATTTTTTTACTTCTAAGTAAAATAAAAAATAAAAAAATCTCTTGTATTTAGGTTTTATTTGGGACGGTTTTCTTTCCGCTTCTTAAAGTAGCTTTTTAGTACAAATATTTTAATTTTTGTACTAAAATTGCTTTAAAAAGCTACAAAAAACCGTCCCAAAAGAAGCCTTATTGTGCACCCAATCACCCAACTTTAATATTTATAATACACTACTCAATAAACTTCATTTTTTTCACAATGCATTTTTTTTCAGCAAATCAAACAACCTCGTAAACGATACTAACATAGCGAAAATCTTATCAACAACTCCTAATCTAGCAAACAAATAATAAATCAAATTACATCATAATCACATTTTTTTCTTGCCAAACAAACTAAAATTTCTAAAAAAAAAAAATGGCATATCTTGAGCATTAAAAGCTTCCTATAAAGGGGGGATGTCCATGCATATCTACTTAATGCTACTATTGGTGTTCCAACAAGTAAATTTCTCATATGGGCAGTTTCATTTTCCTTTCTCCATTATTAAACACTTAAATAAAGGATATATACCGATATGAAATTAATGAAATTTATACAAATATTTGTTTCTAGATGATTTATGAGTCACAAAAGACAAAAGAATGAGACAAATTAAATTACCAGTTAGATTAATTGTTCGCCATTATTTGCAGGCTGGCTGCATGCGAGTGATATCCACCCTTTCCCAAAAGAAATAGTTGATTGATTCCTTTCCATTGATCCATCAATCTCAAATACATTGATCGGGTACGAGGTACAGCAAGCTCAGGCACCATTAGAACATGACAAAATTTTAGCAGAAAAAAACATCAAAAATTTTGACCACCCAAATCAATTCTTGCTATATTGTATGTATTTAATGCCTTCAATGTTAGATATATATTACCAAATTGTATTAAAATTCGCATGATATCATGCATTAATCACGTATTGAGAAGGCTACGTGATTGTTATTGTATAGTGAGCGAATCGGTGAGTGACAGCGAAATCGAACGCGTATATTGAATTTTACGGTTAGATTTTTGACTAAGGCTTCGTTTGGGACGGCTTTCTCACTGATTCTTAAAGCAGCTTTCTAGTACAAAAATTTTGCTTTAAGAAGCAGTAAAAAAACTGCCTCAAACGAAGCCTAAGTTGTTAATCAATTGCAGATTATTTTGAATAAATCATTATGTTGTTAGTTCCTTCCATTCATTTTTTTTTTCTTTTCGTCAATTCACTGATCCTCACAATGAGTTCGTGCTCCTCATCATTGCCACTATAATCAACCTCCTTTCCCTATATCAACTTATCTTGACAAATGTTGACTATCTTTATCGACCACAAATGGCAAATTTCTGGTGGTAATATGTTCCAATTTCTTACGAAATAGCTTAAAAATATGCTAAGCAACATGCTAGATATTGATTTAGGCTTTGTTTGGGATTGGTTAAGCAACTTGCTAGATTATAGAATTCTAATTTTTATGTATGTATATGTAGAGTAGCCATAAGAAGAAGATGGCCCAAGGCACTTAAGAGTGTTCATGATTTCATGTTTTATTTTTTATTTTTTCATGAAAATGAGGGATGGGACCCAATCCAAAGGCTTGTGTATAAAAATAATAAATAATTAAATCCCTTTCATGATTAGGTGGGATGATTTTGTCGGTAGAATAGAAGATGAAAGCAACTCTAACTTGCCTTTTTCTATCGGCCGAACCCACATGAGTAGTATTATTTGGGCCTAGCTACCCAATTAAGCTCCACCTACTCACACAGCCTACATCACAAGCACATTAGGGGCTGAGATCTTTATAATAATTTTGTTTTTTTTATGAGATTTTTATATTTGTCATCACTCTGATTTGTAAAATGTTTTTTTTAATATTATTAAATATTATGCATTGAGATAAAATCAGTAAGGGTCTTCGAGTATCCTACTGAATTCCTAAACCCTAAACATAATAAATCAGCGATCATGCAAATTTATTCATTAATGCGAAGAACATTCATCATTTTGTTTAAACTTATTTGATTGCTTAAATAAATGAAAATAAATAAAATATTTTATATGAATGAGTATCAAATTACTCATCAAATACACTTATTTGATTATAATCCTACCACTCGCTACTTTCAAGAAAATTTTATGCTAAAAATTGTTTAAGAAAACAGTAAGAAAATTGTTTCAAATGAAGACTTAGTTGAATTGTATTACCTAATTTATGTAATATATATAATTAAAATGTTAGTAGCAGGTGAAGGGGAAGCCAGAAAGTAGTTAATATGCCTATAGGTAGCCATCTTGATTGAAACCTTTTGATTCAATTTTGGCGAAATAAGAGGCCTAAATTTCACCTACATTGCCATATAAGCTAGATTTGTATCAAAAGTTAGGTTTAGCCCAATAAAAGCTTGATTTATTAATAAGACCCTGCTCAGCTACATAACATAAAACTTTAATTATTAATAAGATCACTATTATTTACTTTAATTATTAATAAGATTTCAATTAATTGTATTTATTTAGAGTTATTAGTATTTTGAATTTCATTTTTATTAATGAATATATTGGGACCAGAGAGGAAACTGTTGGAGTTTATTTTTTCTTTTTGGAGAATGAAAATTCTCCTTCTAATTATAATTTTTCTTATATTATTTTGTGTGATTATCAAATTTATGATAATATTATTGATTGTGATTTAAGAAATAAAATTTATCATTCAAAACTCTTATTTATTTTCATGCATGATAAAATGATAGTACTTTAAATGATTTATTTTTTAATTTATTTTTCATGCATGATGCTTTAATAATTAATCAAATATATAAAATAATCAAACATGGATTATAGGTGCAGTTGCTTGATATAGGCTGAACATGTGTTTTAAACAAATTAATATAAAATAATTAAAAGAAATAAGAAAAAACAATGCATGGAGATGTTCAATATAAGTGCATTGAATAATAGGTTTTAACTTTAAATTATATTACATAAATAATACATGTTATGCTATTTATTCTTTTTATTTAAAAATATATTGATGTTGCGGACTATGAAAATGTTATATTTGGATATCATTTGTCATCTGATTTATGATTTAATCCTTTCAAATGTGTTTTGGTCCCTTGATTTTGTCCCATTTGAGCTTGGATTGGACTGATTTTCATGCCATTGAGTTAGTCTTCTTGAGATATTTGTTTTGATTATAAGTTTGCTGAAATTGGAGTTTGAATGGTCTCAAATTTAATGTTGGAAGTTTCCAACTTGAATATGCTTCACTATAGGAAAATCACTAATTTCCGGCGGCGTTCCGGCTGCCACTTTTTCGGCACCAGCGCGGTAATTTGCCGCCGGAAAAAAACGCAGGTATTTTATTTTCCTGCGTCATTTTGACCGCCGGAAAATCGTCGGAAAATTACAACCGCCGGAAAAGGCTCAATTTTCGCCGAAAAAGGCCGTCGGAAATGGATGATTTTCCTGTAGTGCTTCAAGATTCGAGCTCGATCAAGATAATATTTTTGGTAACATATCAATTACTTAAATAATGATATATCATCAACAAATTATCTTGATTGGACAGAGGCAAAAATCAATTGAAAACTTCAAAAATTAAATTTGGGATCATCTGAACTCTGATTTCAGCAAACTTACAGTGGAAATGATTGTCTCAAAAATACGAACCCAACGACACCAAATTCGACTCAATCCGAGCCCAAACAGTTCCAAATCAAGGACTCGATCTCGAAACACTGTTGAAAAGCTCAAACCACAATTTAAGTTACCAAACAGTTTTTAAACATGACATGCTTGTAATCGAATCGAGCGTCTCGACGAAAAGAATCCAATGAGCCCAAGATCATCGAATTCTGACATCATTAAAATCTTCAAATGTCTGACAAATGGTACATGATCAAGGGATTCAATATCGGCCGTCCATCGAACCACTCCACATTTGCCTTTATCCTCATCCTATTTACGGGTCATGTCATCCTAAAAAACTATAAATAGCCCCACATTTCTCTTGAGAGGGGGGGGGGGGGCCGGAACCAATAAGGAAGAGAAGAAGAGGAGGGAAGTAACTCCTCCTTGGCCACCCAACTTTTAAGTGACGCCAGAGTTTCGCTCGACTTTCAAGTGATGCCGGAGTTCTGCCCCACTTTTAAGTGCCGCCTGAGTTTCGCCTGGCTTTCAAGTAACGTCAGAGTTTTCTCCATCCATCGACTGAATTCAGAATTCTACTTGACGTCGTACCTCCACTCGTCGTCATATTTCTACCCGATGCCGGACTTATGCCCGTTGTCGGATTTTCACCAGACATCTATCCAATGTGGGATTTCTATCCAGTGTTGAATTTTTACCTGACACAATCCTTCTGACCTTCGTCGTCAGACAACAATCCTTCCAACATCTGTCGCCCGCCGACTACAATCCTTCAGGCTTATGTCGCCTACTGACTACAGTTCTTCAGGCTTACGTCACCCACCGACTACAATCCTTCAGGCTTATTTCGTCCACTAACTATAGTCCTTCTGACCTCCGTCGTTAGACAATACTCATTCCAACCTCCGTCTCCCGTAGACTACGATCCTTCTGCCTTACATCGCCCACCAACTGCAGTCATTCCGACCTCCATCACCCACCGACTACAATCCTTCTGACCTCCATCGTCAAACAATAGTCATTCCGACCTCTGTTGCCCGCCGACTACAGTCTTTCAGGCTTACGACGCCCACCGACTACAATCCTTCAGGGTTACGTCACCGACCGACCATAGTCCTTCAGGTTTACGTCGACCACTGGCTATTGTCCTTCCGACTAAATCAACACATCAACTGAGATTCTTTGTATTCCCACCATGTAATGTATTCTATAAGATGTACATCAAGCTAAGGCCTTCCCTCAAGGAAGAACCTCATTTGTAATCAACTGCAATACTAGTGGATTCATTCAAACTGGACTAGGCCCTATGGGTTTTCCCTGTTTCAGGAGTTTTTCACGTAAAAATCTTGATGTCTTATAAATGCTACGCCCTTTCTCTTATCTAATTGCATGCCGAATTTTCGTACAACACTATGATGCTAAATTTTATATTTCTCTACCGCGAATACTCCAGGACACAACAATTTAATATCTAATTAATACTACTTTTATTTTCTTTATTTTATATTACCCAAATGGCCATAAAAAAGCATATAAATAAAACTCTCTTCTTTACACAAGGGGAGGAGAGGAAGAATAGAGAGAGCTTTGTTGTATTTTTCAATCATCACGGTAAAAAATCACCACAAGCTATTGCCATCGATGACAAACATCTCCATCAAATTAATGATCATCATCAAAAAGCACCACCATATCGGGAATACTAACAAGATTTAACCTTTTTGTTGGGTATAGCTGTCCACCTATGGTCAACTTTTTTCTATAACTCCTATTGAAAAAATCAAGCTCTGTTGTTGGGTATTAACTATCCCTTCGCAGACACTTTATTTATGTAGTCTCCCTTAGTGAAAATCAGAATTTGTTCCATTTCTCCTTCAACAGCGAAGAAAGGAGAATTCTTGTATCACTTACTACATATTTGTCAATTGGGTTAGGCCCCATGATTTTTTTCCTCTTCAGGTTTTCACATAAATTTTTTTCTCTTATTATTTTTATCTGTGCGTGCTGAATTTTTGTATAACACTAAGACGTAAAAACACACATTTTACCAACTCAAACTTTCAAGTACATAAAAATTATATAAATTCATTTCATATTTATTTAATTTAATAAATATGATATAATTTTAAAATGTAATATTATAAATTTATAATATCATATTGAATACATATCTACATTATATATTTCCATAATAAATATGTCACATTCATTTCTCTTATTCATATAATGCAAGATATAGTCGTACGACAAATATATATTCCCTAAATAACAAAACGAGAAATATATTGTTTTGCTTTCTAAAATTTGGTTGAAATCATAGGAATTTAATTATTATGTCTTTAAAAGAAATTAAGCTCAGTTCTAGCATGGCTCGACAAGATCGGCAGAGTCAGCTCTAGCTGTGCCGGCTCGGCATAGTTGACTTCCACAGCCAGCTCGCTGACTTTCTGTGCTCTCCCTCATCACCTCTATCGAGGTTCTTGCCACGAATTACGACGCAGAGCTCAGTACGATGGAGGAGCTAGCTCATGGCTTCAGGAGAGAATCATAGTGGTGGTATGGAGATAGGTTGTTAAGGGATTTTCCTATTTACTGAGGCAACAATAAAGGCAATTATTATGATAATATTGATATTTATTAATCAAATAATTGTGGGTCTTACGCTTGTGGGGCTAACGATTAGTAGGCTCGTCGAGAGATTAGTTACGCCGTAAAGCGCCTCCTATATATGGAGGTGGCAGCGGGTAGATACCCATTTAAAAAAAAAATTGCACGCAAGCATTAGTTAAAAAAAGAATTAAAGAATTGATGTTACACTCAAATGCCATAATATCAATATTTTTTTTTATAAAAAAATATTCAATAATAAAATAAGGTTTATTTTTATTTAATGCAGATAAGGTTAAACTAATATTAATGTTGCATGTTAGAAAATTCTAGTTGATATTATTGTATAAAGATCCAATACGAACACAAATAGGATAATTTTATAAGAGATGCAATATAAGTTGTAGATGAAAATTCAAAAAAAAAAAAATTAATTAATTAGATCTAACCTAAGTTTAAAGCAATCTGCTCTTCTTCTCAATTGAAGAAGATATAATTATGAAGTATTGAACACAAGCTTATAGATCAAGTTAAAGAGTGACGAAAATAGTCAGGCATTAGTGGTTGATGATGATAGTTGGACGACAATAGTTATATGAAAGCATGAAAAAGCAATAACGGGCAGTCAATGATTGTCAAATAATAGCATTCGAACAATGGTGGTCAGACGATATTGGTTGTTAATAGTGATTGTCAGCGTTGAGTTCAAACAAGGCTATAAAATTCTTTAGATCTGTAAGCACTTTCCAAACTTAGGATAATATGCAAGCTCCTCAATAATGTAAATAATAAGGGTCCATTTATAATTATTATAGAGGCCCCAAAATGCTTAAATAGCCCCATTCAAATTTAAAATTGGAATCACACATATGAAAGAAGCCTGGCCACAATCGATAATTGTATTGTGTGTATGAATTTGTCTTAAAGGATAATAGGATATAAATGTAAAAAAAAAAAATTTATAGAGTTAAGGGTAGGTGTAGGCTGATTGGGTGAATTATTAGGAGCTAACAAATTGGACACGGTTCCCAAACGGAAGGGGAAAAAGGAAGGGAGGGAATTTGGCAAAGGACAAAGGAGGTAATTAAAGACCTGATGGGGAGTGGGTCCCCCGCAGTAGTACTCGACAGAGAGAGAGAGACTGTCTTCTGCTATTGGAGCTGCTGCCGCGCTGCTCTTTGTTTCTGAGGGAAAGAGTAGTGGTGTGCGGTCAAATCACAAAAAGTGCCAAGCTTTTTGTTTCTTTTTTTTTAATAAATAAATTAATACTGTTATTTATATTTTGATTATATTATAAAAGTAATTAATTATATATATGATTAATATTATATAAATATTAAAATATAATTAAGGATTTTGATCCATCCTTCTTCATGATTAATTTTTTATAAAAATATTTTATGTGATTTTTTTTTTAAAATAAAAATGATATGTTAAATTATACTCATGAATTATTCTCCAAATTAACATATTCTTAAATATTTTTCTAGTAAAACTAACATGAATTTGCAAGTTATTTTCTTAGATTTTTTTTTAAATATTTATGTTCTATTACTATTTTATAAAACTTCATCAATTTTAATATAAAGTTTTCAAATTATACTTATTTATGATAATTCAAAATGATATAAGAGGTAAGCAAGATTTTTAGGGGCAGAATTTAAATTTTTGTTAAGTTGAAGAATAGTGCAAGTTTACAATGTTTGGGAGAATTTTTTATTATTTTGGTTTTAGAATAGCAATCATAATTATGTTTTGCCACTATTTCTGATTGCTTTTAATTATATTTTTATGCTATAAAATTATCTTTTTCTAACTGTTTTCAATAAAGTTATTTTCCCACCACAATTTTACAATTATTTTTGTATGGAGATACAATTCTATATTGATTTTCATTTTAAAGTGAATTCAATAGAGTCATATGAACTTAAAAATATTTATATACATTTTTATTTGTATGTATTGCTTATAAAAAATCTAGATAATATTTATGCATTCAAAATAAAATTTTAAAAGATAAAAAAAAAAATAACAAATATCGATTTTGTGTTGATAATCAAAATTTTAAATAAATTCATGAGAGTAAATTCCAGTAATACTAAGCATTTGCAGTTAATAGATCTAATGTCTTATAACCCTTATTCGTAAAATCTCATATACTATATAATATATATAATATATAGGGCTAATAATAGTTCTAAATATTTGAATGAAAAAAATCATCATTAAATAAGATTAAAGCAAATTTAAGTCAATTTATGTCAAGACTCTAATCAATAATTTTTTTTAAGTTTAAAATCTGCATTAATATATGATTGATATATATTTAATATTATTAAACAAGACAAATGTATCAACATAATTGAGCTTAATAGGATGGCGTGGCAACCATTATATGAGTGATTGCACAAGCATTAATGGAATCAATTTAATCACAATGCAAGATGAAGTAATCTTTAATACATAACTATCTTAACTTGTTGGCTGAGAATTTTTTTTTTTTTTAATTCACAAAGGGGCCGACTGTGTTATTTGATAAAAAATTACCATGTTCTTAAGGAATAAGAAGCTCCCTAAAACAAACATTCAAAGTAAAAACTTCTAACCCGAAGCTATTTTCCAACCTATAATAATAATCCAAACAAAATAACGTAACAAGAGCCGAAGAAACTCAAGTAGGCACCTAAAAGAAGATAAGGACAACACAACAAAAGCTCCGACCAAAGCATCCAGTCTTCTACAACAAAAATAACACACTCATCTGGCTCTTAATCCAGCAAAACCCAAACCAACCAAACCCAACGTAGCCTTCACCACGAAAGCAACAAAAATTTCACATCCTACCACCACATAACACCCCAAACGCAGCAGTCCAAACCAAACAACCAAACATCCAGCAGAGGCCCACACACAAAACCATAACCTACACAATAAAGGAAATTAAGGTAACGAAGAAGGAGGCCAATAAGAAAGACATTACTTTTTTCAGATTTTCACTAATGACGTTGTCACTACCATGAAAAAAAAAAAACTTGTTAACAAAGCCAAATATAGTTGGTTTGGTGAGAATTTTGACTATCAACAAAGAGATCTTAGAATCGAGTATGTATAATATGCATGTTTGTTGTGAATTTGTTAGAATTGACATTAAATGTTTCAAAAAAATAAAATTTAATACTGAGTATAGTTATGATATTATTATAATAAGACATATAAGAGTATTCCTTCTGACAATTACAACAAATTGCGAAATGTTATTGATGTGCAATGATATGTGCATATTTCTCTCTAATACGGATATCCTTCTTTATTTTTTTTTTTTTTTTTTTAACTATCTTGAGACGATCTCGAATGTGGCTCTTGCGAAAGGACAACGAGTTCAGGCTTCAAATTTTCTCACCGCCCAATCCTGCTACATTAGCCATTGAAGTATTGTAACTATTTGAATTGATTGGATGTGATCATCAAGATAAAGTCTTTCTATATTGAATTGTATAAAAATAAAATTTAATTATAATCAGTATAATAAATAGATTTTTTTTTTTTTTTAATGTGTGTGTCGGCTTCACATCTCCCAAAAACATGCAGATGATAATGATAATATAAGAAGGAAATTAAAGTTGGTATTCAGAATATTCCTTCATGACATGATTTAATTTATTAACAAATCTTAATATTTTTAGAAAGCGTATAGTAATATGTTTTGAAGGTTAAGACTCATTTCAGGTAATTTTTTCTTTACTAATTTTATAAAATTTCTGAAGAAAATATATTTTTAAAACTATTATAAAAAGCATTTTTTAGTATTATATTATTTTTAATGAGAAGAAAAAAAGTTTGTGATCCAAATTAAAATTATGATTTAGTGTTGAAAAATAAAGCAGTAAAAAAACTTTGCAAGTAAAATCTAAGCTTGGTGGATCGACAATGAGAGGACAGCAGAGACTATGAAGCGTGCAAAATATTCTCAAGTTGGGACTTACAATATAAACAGCAACTAAATGCCGATGAGGGCAGTTTAGGGATATGCGGGGACCAGTTTCTCTATGTCTCCTCTCTTCTTTATAAGGAGAATATAATGATTTTTAAAATTATTAAAAAATAAAATATACTTAAATATTGGTGAAAGAAAGTAGAATATGCTATTATTTTTTAAAATATAAAGTGAAATGAACATTGTTATATAATATAAATATCTAAATAAAATATAATTAGAAAAAAATATTATTTAAATTAATATCTGGGAATTTTTAAAGAAATCAATTTTTGTAATCATTATTCCCAAAAAAAAAAAAATATGTGGACGAATACTAGAAAAAAAAACACAGAAGGGTGAGGAAAAGCTAAGCGGGCCCATGCAAACGTCCCGTATTCTAGCCTTTCTATCACCCACCTTCTGCGCCGTACTGCTCTCTTGGCCTTTTTTTTCCCAATCTTTCTGCTTCCCTTTTATCGCTCATTTTAGTATCTGTCTCTTTCGCTTTGGAATACCGAATAACCCAAGCTCAAGTTTTGATTTATATATTCATAAAATTAATAAAATTTAGTAGAATCAAAATACTTTAATTGATATGAATGTTAAATTTACATATAAAATAATTTTAAAATAAGTAGAACAGTAGATTAAATTTTATTTTAGTGAACACGGATTTTAATACAACCAAACAGAAGGAGAAGTAAAAAACACTAATCTTTTTTATGTGAAAAAGCCAAAGACGGGAAACAACCACGAGGGGATATTGCTAATGTAAAAACATATCTTACTAAATACTTTGGAGTGAATTACAAAATTTGACACCATCCCTTGACTTAAAAAACTATCAAATTATAAGTAGTTTGGAGAGTTTAGCAAAGGTCTGGCGACGATGAGGACAGAAGTCCGACGCGTACGAGCAGAAGTTCAGCTAGATGGGGAATGATCCTACGAAGGTCGGGTGGAAGTCCAGCGACACTCGCGCTGCCAGAGTGGAAAGTCACGGAGTGTCAGCGGCCCGGCGTGATCCGATGAAGGTTGGATTGAATTTCGGGCGGTGTACGACGGTGGGTGAAAGTTTGGCAGCGGTCAGCGACCGAGTGGAGTTCCGGTGCTGTAGGCGACACGAATTGGGTGGTGCTTCGACGAAGGTCACTGAAGTACAGCTGTGCGGCAGTGTTCGCAGATTGTCGGCTGAAGTCTGGCGGCTGGTCGGTGGACGCGAGTGGAAGTCCAACAAATGAATCGATTGACGGGCGGTTGGTCCAAAGAAGTTCGGCTGGCTCCGAGGTGGTCGACTCTGGTGAAGCCCATGACACCGTCGACAAGCCAGGTGGAATCGGCAGCTGTCGTGACGGGCAATGCGTTCACGATCGAAGCGGGTCAGATGATGGATCAAGCGGAAAGTTTGCGACGATCGAGCAGCCACGTGTGTAAGTCCGGACGGCGAATAACAAAAAATAAGAGACGATGATATATGAATATGAGATGATCTATAATATTTGTTCTCGAAAAATAAAATATATAAGGTTATATTTTCGTTTATAATTAAAAGAGTCTGTGTATACTTCATTATGGGATTATTATCTTTTATAAGATTGATATATTCTCATTAAAATAATCTAAAAATCATATAAATATTTTCTTGTTTTAAAGTTTGAATATTTACCATATGCAAAAAAGGCAACCAAATTCATTCATCATAATGATTGATAGAATAATAATATATTGATAATACTTAATGTAAATATAAATACATCGAGGTAAAGCGTGTCATATTTAAATCTTTTGTTATTAATAAATTAATGAACCATTAAATTTCAAAAAATTTACACTTTATTTATTGAACATTTCATTATGATTCACATATATAATTAGGAGTCAATCCATTAAACTTTTATATAGACATCAAATAGGAAAGAAAGATACGATTCAAATTGGTTCATTTGTGTTGAATGATTGGTTGATCCGACTAAATGTATCCTAACACATATTAAATAAACATTTAAATGTTACTATAACAAATGATATAAATAAACGATGCAATAATTACATATTATTGATAAAAATAAACTAACCCATACATAAATATCTTTAGTACTTTTAAAATGAATATATCATTCCATCCTTTAAATTTAATTAATATAGCTTCATATATTTTAACTATAATATTAAGTACCCCAATATAAAGACTATATAAATTTAAAGAATAACATATATTATAGTCACTTTCTATTATAAAACTGTTTAAATAAATTACACCTACAGATCATTTCTCAAAACTCACCATAATTACACTTTATGCACAATCATTCCTCACTAACCACATTCTATGAATATTTATACAATAAATAAGCTAAATAAGAGGTGAATCTGTAGCGCCTCTTAAATCGACCATACTACGTGAGCTATATCCATCCATAACTATAACGACTTGTAAACTTACAATCTTTCATAACGCAATAAGAACACCGTCGAGAACAAAAAGATAAACA
>NW_021319083.1:14501018-14519482 GCF_001605985.2 Dendrobium catenatum | reverse complement strand
ACCTAATCCCGCAAAAGTAGACCCCATAAGAAAAATAAATTTTCCGAAGTCCACAGTCATATCCTTTTTAATACAATAATTCAAAATCACCCTATCATTGGTTAATGCTAGGCATAAGCTTAACAGAAATAAAGTAATGATAGGCTTTGGACAGTACTAGACAAATATATTATGCCATTGAGTTTTGAATTATATTTCTATAATCAAATCAGCATGGTTAACAACAAGCTATCTTGAAAGACCGACTTATGCTTTACTATTGATTTAAACACATTGATGGTTGCATTATAATCAACCTTCCAAATATATATATATATATATATATATATATATATATAGGGCTAATAATGTTTCTAAATATTTTGAATGAAAATATCATTAAATAAGATTAAGGCAATTTTAAGTCAATTTATGTCAATGACTCTAATCAATAATTTTTTTTTAATTTATCTGCTAATTAATATGATTGATATATATTTAATATTATTAAACAAGACAATTATCAACATATTGAGCTTAATAGATGGGTGCAATCATTTATGATTGATTGCCACAAGCATTAATGGAATCAATATTATCACAATGCAAGTGAAGTAATCTTTAATACATAACTCATCTTAGCTTGTTGGCTGAGAATTTTTTTTTTTTTTTTTAAATTCACAAAGGGGCCGCGTGTTAATTTGATAAAAAATTACATGTTCTTAAGGGAATAGAAGCTCCCTAAAAACAACATTCAAAGTAAAACTTAAGAGCTATTGTTCCAACCTATAATAATAATCAAACAAAATAAACAGTACAAGAGCGAAAGCAACTCAAGTAGGGCACCTAAAAGAAGCTAAGGACAACACAACAAAAGCTCCGACCAAAGCTCCAGTCTTCTACAACAAAGATAACACCTCATCTGGCTCTTAATTCCAGCAAAACCCAAACCAACCAAACCCAAAACGTTAGCCTCACCACGATAACCCAACAAAAATTTCACATCCCTACCACCAATCATAACACCCCCAAACGAGCAGTCAAACCAAACAACCAAATCATCCAGCAGAGGCCCACAACCAAAACCAAACCTACCACAATAAAGGAAATTAAGTAACGAAGAGGAAGGCAAATAAGAAAGACATTACTTTTTTCAGATTTTCACTAATGACGTTTGTCACTACCATGAAAAAAAAAACTTTGTTAACAAAACCAAATTATTTTGTTGGTTGAGAATTTTGACTATCAACCAAGAGATCTTAGATTCGAGTATTGTATATATGATGTTTGTGTGAATTTGTCTAAATTGACTTAAATGTTTCAAAAAAAATGAAATTTAATACTGAGTATAGTTAGTGATATGATTATAATAATTAATAAAGAGTATTCCTCTTGACAATTACAACAAATCGAAATGTTTTTTGATGATGAGCAAATTTCTCTCTCTCTCTCTCACTCTCTTTTTTTTTTTTTTTTTTTTTTTTTTTTTTTTTTTTTTTTTTTTGACTATTTGAGCGATTCGAATGTGGCTCTTGCAGAAGGAACGAGTTCAGGTTAAATTTTCTCACCGCCCAATCTGCTACAGTAGCCATTGAAGTATTGTACTATTGAAATTTGATTGGATGATGATCATCAAAGATAAAGTCTTTCTATATGATATTGTATAAAAATGAAAATTTAATTATAATCAGTATAATAAATAGAATTTCTTTTTTTTTAATGTGTGTGTCGGTCCACATTCCCAAAAACATGCAGATGATATGATATATAAGAAGGAAATTAAACGTTGGATCAGAATATTCTTTTCATTACATGATTTATTTAATTACAAAATCTTAATATTTTAGAAAGCTATAGTAATATGTTTTGAAGGTTAAGACTTCATTTCAGGTAATTTTTTTTTACTATTTTATAAAATTTTCTGAAGAAAATATATTTTTAAAACTATTATAAAAAGCATTTTTTTAGTATATATAATATTTTTAATGAAATGAAAAAAGTTGTGGTCAAACAAAAATTATGATTGTAGTTTGAAAAATAAAGCAGTAAAAAAACTTTTGCAAATAAAATCTAAGTTGGTGGGATCGACAATGAGGGAGGCAGAGATTAAGCGTGCAATAATATTCTAGTTGGGACTACAATAATACAGCAACTAATGCCCGTGAGGCAGTTTAGGGATACTGCGGGGGACAGTTTCTCTTTATGTCTCTCTCTTTTTTATAAGAAATATAATGTTCTTTAAAATTATTAAAAAATAAATATCACTTAAATATTTGGTGAAGAGAAGTAAGAATATGCTATTATTTTTTAAAAATAAAAGTGAATGAAATTTGTTTATTTAAATATTAAATATAATTGAAAAATATTATTTAAATTATTCTGGGAATTAAAGCAATAATTTTGTAATATTTTCCCAAAAAAAAAAAAAAAAATATGTGGACAATACTAGAAAAAACAGAAGGGTGAGGAAAAGCTAAGCGGCCTACTAGAAAAAACAGAAGGGTGAGGAAAAGCTAAGCGGCCCATGCAAACGTCCCTATCTAGCTTATATCACCCACCTCTGCCGCCTACTGCTCTCCCTTGGCCTTTTTTTTCCAATCTTTCTCTCTCCTTGTTATCGCTCATTCTTTATCTGTCTCTTTCGCTTGGAATACCGAATAACCCAACTCAGTTTTATTTTTAATATTCATAAAATTAATAAATTATAGTAGTCAAAATCTTTATTGATATGAATTTTAAATTTCTTAAATAATTTTAAAATAAGTAGAGTGATTAAATTTTTATTTTTAGTGATACACGGATTTCTAATACACAAACAAAGGGAGAAGTAAAACACAATCTTTTTTATGTGAAAAGCCCAAAGAGGGAAAAACCACGGGATCTTGCTAATGTGAAAAGATTCTACTAAATTCGAGTGAATTACAAAGTTTGACCCGTCCCTTGACTTAAAAACTATCAAATTATAGTAGTTTGGAGAGTTAGGCAAAGGTCTGGCGACGATGAGACAGAAGTCCGACGGCGTCCGAGCAGAAGTTCAGCTGATGGGGAATGATCCTACGAAGGTCGGGTGGAAGTCCAGCGACACTCGGCTGCCAGGTGGAAGTCCGGAGATGGTCAGCGGTCCGGCGGTGATCCGATGAAGGTTGGATTGAATTCGGGCGGTGTACGACGGTGGGTGAAAGTTTGGCAGCGGTCAGCGACCGAGTGGAGTTCCGGTGGCTGTAGGCGCACGATTGGGTGGTGCTTCGACGAAGGTCAGGCTGAAGTACAGCTGTCGGGCAGTGGTTCGATGATTGTCGGGCTGAAGTCTGGCGGCGGTCGGTGACCGAGTGGAAGTCCAACAATGATTGATGACGGGGCGGTGGTCCAAAGAAGGTCGGGCTGGTCCGATGGTGGTCGACTACTGGGTGGAAGCTCAGTGACAGTCGACAGCCAAGTGGAAGTCTGGCAGCTGTCGGTGACCGGGCAATGGTTCGACGATCGAGCGGTGGTCAGATGATGGTCAAGCGGAAGTTTAGCGACGATCGACAGCCAGGTGGAAGTCCGGCGGCGATCAACAATCGGGCGGTGATATAATGAATATGAGAATGATATAATTTTGTTCTCGAATACATTATATAAGGTTATATTTTCGTTTAATATAAAGAGAGTCTGTGATATACTTCATTATGTTGATTATTAATCTATTTTAAATTGCATATATTCTCATAAAATAATCTAAAAATCATTAAATATTTTTCTTGTTTAAAGTTTGAATATTACCATATGCAAAAAAAGGGCAACAAATTATTATCCATTCAATGTTGATGATATATAGTTTGATCATGTTTAATGTAAATATCAAATACATGATGGTAAAGCGTGTCATATTAAATATTTTTGTTATTAATTAAGATTAAGATGACCATTAAAATTTTCAAACAATCTTTACACTTTTTTATTGAACATTTCATGTGATTCACATATTAATTAGGAGTCAATCATTAATTTTATATAGACATAAAATAGGAAGAAAGATAGGTTCAATGGTTCATTTGTGATTGAATAGTTGTTTGATTCGATAAATATTAAAACTATTTAAATAAAATTTAAATGATATAATAACGATGCAATAATACATATTTATGACTAAAAATAAACATAACCCATACTCATAAATTATCTTTAGTACTTTTAAATTTGAATATATTTCATCTTTAAATTTAGATTATTTAGTTTATATTTAATATAAATTTAGTTTACATATAAGCTTATAAATTTAAAATAAATTATTTGTCATTTCTATTATATGTTTAAATAAAATTTACACCTATAGATCATATTCTAAAATCACATTATAATTTTGCACTTATAGATCACTCACATTATTGTATTTATAAATAATAAGTAAATAAGAAGAATTGTAGCTCTTTCGAGCATTAGTGAGCTATTCATCCATCTTAACGACTTGTAACTTTCAATTTTCATTAACGCATAGACCCGTGAGTAAAAAAAAAGATAAAAAAGTTATATTGTTGTAGTGTATAATTAAATAAATAATTAATTAAATAGATAAAAAATAATTAGTATTAACTAAAAGATAAATATTTTTCATATTATGAAAAAATTATTTAAAATATCTATTTAAAAATATGCAATGCATGTGTTTTGAACTTGAGCATTTAAACTTAGTTATTTAGTCTCATCATTTGAGAACTTTATCTTAGTATTATTTATTTAGCATTTTTAATTTGCAATGCATGTGCTATAGAATTAAAATATATTAAATTTAAATTAAGTTATCAAACTTAATATTTTATTCAATATTTTATATTAACATTTTAATTTAATTTATTTAATCGTTTATTTGGGATTGCACTTGAACCATCACATATAAGATGGATTTTATGGTGGGATGGGGCTATGTGTATTGACAGTTTTAAATATCTATTAATTAAACATAATTTGTTTGTTTATGCCACGTGTATGAAAGTAATTATAATGTTAATTTTGGGTTTTATTGATTTATTATTTAATTTTTTATAATTATTGATACATCATGTTATTGGTTTAAAAATTAAGTTAGAAAATTCTGATCTTTTTTTTTTATCCTAATAAAATTTTCTGATCTAAGTTTTATTAGAATGACCATAAAAGATTGACACGTGATAATTTTTTTTAATATTTGTTATGCTCGATGTTTTAATATTTGATTATTTGTTATAAATTTTTAACAAAATTTTAATAATTTTTAAAATTTTATGTTATTAAAATTATACAAATTGATGTTATTAGATATAATAAAAATGTAACATATCAATATTTTAATTAATTTACTCTAATCAAATTAGGACGAGCAAGATATTCAGTCCAAACTTTTTTTTTCTTATTAATCTAAGATAATATTTTGCTAGCCTAAAGAAAGGCTATTTATTATTTTTTATAATAATGTTAAGTTTATGTAAAAATCATATGAATTAATTTGCTAATTTACTTTTTACATTTAAATAGTAAATAAATTCAATAGGTGGATTATGTTAAATACTATAGGAAATTCATCAAATACCAACTAAGCGCCAGAATTACCGGTAGTAGTTCGACTGCTGATAAAAGCAATGGTTATACCGGTGGATTGACCGACGGAAATGCCGGCGGTCATTTGGCATCAAGTAAATCCGTAGGAATTATATATATATGACGCAGTTACTGGCGGACCTATCGCCATTTTTAAGTGACTAATTTCCGATGGCTTAAGCCGCCTGAAATTTTGCCAATAGTCGCCCTAATACCCGCCAGAAAATCGGTCTTTTAACCGCTATTAATTGTTGGCGGGTTCCCTGCAGTTGACGCGCCTATAAATTCCAGCAGTTTACCTGCGATCTACATGATGGTAATTTCCGGCCGGCCGTTATAATCGCCGGAATACCATAAGAAATTACAGCCGCCGGTCTCAGTTTCCTACACGGTTTATTCCAGCGGGGTTTTAAGCATAATTTTTTTTAATAATAGCAAGAAAATCGTTCGTTCCACTCAAAAAATCCATCGGTATTGGCCGATTTTTCTATAGTGAAATCCATATGTAAATTCATGCCTAAATATGATTACAATAAATTTTGAGTTCTTCAAATTGTAAAATTTTTCTTGCAATGAACCTTAGTATTAATTAAAATTTTAATTTTGGTGACTATGAATAGAAGTTCTACTATTTTTTTTTTTCAATAATGAAATTTATTTTATGCTGTTTTCCACTAAAACCAATGTGGAGATGCGATCAAATTACCTTCATTGATATTTATTTATTGTTTTATGTATGATCAAAACAAATAAATTAAGGAAAATTTACGTCGCTCAAAAAATCCGTCGGTATTGGCCGATTTTTCTATAGTAAAATCCATATGTAAATTTATGCCTAAATATGATTACAATAAATTTTGAGTACTTCAAATTGTAAAATTTTTCTTGCAATGAACCTTAGTATTATTTAAAATTTTAATTTTGGTGACTATGAATAGAAGTTCTACTTTTTTTTTTTTCAATAATGAAATTTATTTTATGCTATTTTCCACTAAAACCAATGTGGAGATGCGATCAAATTACCTTCATTGATATTTATTTATTGTTTTATGTATGATCAAAACAAATAAATTAAGGAAAATTTACGTACATACTATAAATTTTTTATATATTATATATTTTATACAAGCTTTTATATTTACTCATATACTACTTTACTATCTATTTTTTTTTTTAAAACCCGTAGAAGGGGCCTACGCGTTAATATCAAAAATCAATTACAAGATCCTTAAAAGGATCCTCCAGCTCGCTACTGCTCATAAGAGCTACAGGCAAAAAAGGAACAAAAAAACATGAGAGCCGGAGGTTCCTTATCCTACGAGTACAAGAAAAGCTTAAGTAAAGACTAGGGCTGTAAGTAGGCAGCACCCAAAAAAGGAAGAACAGATTAATCCCATTCAGCTCGATCTTCCTACAAAATTACATATAGACAATGATATAGAAATACGAAATATAAACTAAGAGTACCTTGCGGTCATTGAAGCTCCCTGCTAATGTATATATTAAAATGTCCCTGCAAGAAGTACTCCAAAAAAAAAAAAAGATATTAGTAAGAAAGTAGTTAACAAAATGAAAAAAACCCGTTAGTATCCTTGATGGACCAGATCTTACGATGAACGTAAGAACCCACCAGCAAACCGTCTAGGAACCCAAAATTGCCACCAATACTCCAGCAATCCCTCCAGGCAATCACACTAAAAAAATAACCAGAAATACTATTGTAATTCCAGAAAGCCTCAATGAAATTCTCGGCCGCAAAAAAAACACAGAGAAGATAAAGCCCCCCAGTAGTCAAGCAAACAGCCTGATTGACCCCCAAACAGCAACCGTAAGCAAGATACCAGTTCAAAAGACACACTAAGCCCTCCTCCCAGCACAGGCCACGCCCAATATCACTAGGTAACAAACAATCCAACATAACCACCAACCACCGACCCAGAAATAGAAAACTGGGAGAAACAACAAAACCCCCAGCAGAAAACACAAAACCCACCAAACTAACCAAAACGGAAAAAAAAAAAACCAACCAAACTTAATGACAAACATAAGAAAAACCAATTTGATCTAAATTGATAAGGCCCTGAATATGGAAGGGCAATTGAAAAAAGGAAAAGTCATTATAATTCTTAAGCAAAGTGCCCAAAATAACCACATTGTTAGCAAACAAGATTAAGTTAATGCACATGCATAAAATAATATGTTTTACTATATAAGTTAATATTAATGATATTTTTATGTGATTTAAATATTTGAAATATTCAAACATTACATATACAAGACTTGAACCCAAGATCTTTTCGTTGTTAACTAAAGCTCTCAACCAACAAACCAAGGTGAGCTGCGTTGCTCTATTTTATGTTAATGTCATTCTAGTCCAACAAAGTTCAAGAAATATTCTTCAATGATGACATGATGAAACAAACTATTGAATTAGGAGTCTAAGAAGCTGTAAGTATTTGAATTATTTAACTATGATTTTCTTATCTTAGCCATATGTAGTTTGATTCTTGCAAGATATGTATACAATTAGACGAAATGATTTAACTTTTATGTAGTTAAGCCTCTTAATAGAGATCCTTCATTGTTATTGGGAAAAGAACTAATTTACATCACTAATAAATCAAACTTTTGCAGCACTTTTGATGGCCTATTGCAACGGTTCAAACACCTACTAATTTACATCCTTGTCGCTTGTTGCATGGACAAACTATTCCGGAGCTTTACCATCAAGCCACTAAATTTTGCCGGCCAAATCTGCTTCACTAAACCTTGCAACATCGTTATCTTTTCCCTTTGCTGGCCAAATTCATGTTGCTTTCTAACGTTATGCTAGATCGTTATGCTAGATAGACGCGAGATGTCGAGCGTGAGCTAGGGCACGGGCAAGGCAGGAAGAGGGGAGATATTAGTTATTTTGAAATCATGAAAAGTTTGCGGCAGTTTGCAAACTGCTTCTATAAAAATAGCTGTGAAAATTTTATGTTTTTTATAATCTTTTAGCAGTAATGAAAACCCCTACTTATAATAATTTATAGCGGTGGTTTTAAAACCTCCACCAATAAATGCTGTGGAAATCTTATAATGTTTTCGACTAACTTCTACAAATTTTAAATATTTTAAGAGTGATTTTTCTTCAACAAGACTATTTATACAATCATCATCTCTATCTAACTTGATAAGTTAAAAAAAAAAAGGAAAACAAAGTTTCACTATCTAATGCTTATATATAACAATCTTCATAAACTATCTAATTACTCATAACATAAAATAAAATAACTTCATGACATCTTCATTTGTGAAAATATAGATCATGTTGTCCTTTGTGGATGAATTCATCTTTATTGATTTAAATGACCAAAAAAAACAAAGGTAAATAGAACCTACTATGTACTTGACTTTATTAATAAAAATTAGAGCTATAACCGCTTGACACAGAGATGGGCTGACCTATTTATTCACCTTTATTTCTCTGCTAATCTAAGAGCATAGTAGCCCACCAGGCTCATTCAATACACCATTTAAAAAGCTTAAATCTAAACTCCATTACGATTAAAATATACCTAACAAAATACAATATTCATTCATAGATCCACTGTAACCCATCACATCAGTCTACATTCCAAGACTTGCTAATTTATTATTTACTTACTAACTTTTAGCATAATTATTAAATAATATTTGTTAGTACTGATAGATAATAAAGTATAAAAAAAGAAGAGATCAATACTCATACACAGTTATGCTTATAGCTTGCAAACTCCTTTCTCTTTCTTTTTAACTTCCTTATTCATCTGCAAGCTCTTCTACCTTTCTCTTCCTTTCTCCTCCAGCTGCTTCCTTTCTTCTCCCACCCCTTTTCTCCTTCTCTTTCCACCAACAACAAAGGATCAAATAAAAAAAAAATACAAAACAAAAGATCCGAGGAAAGAAGTATTCAGAGAAATCAATCACGGCATCAAATCAAGCCATCAAATCAAACATCAAATAAAAGGAGAAGCTTGACAGAAGAGATTGAGCTCGAATCCATCAAATCAGAAACTAACAAGAGGGCAGAGAGAAAGGAGAAGCATCGGAAGCTCACAAAAACAGAAAAACAGCCATCATGTCATCCTCTTCAGCTGCCGCTTTTTCTTTGGAGCATCTCTCTCCGCCTCCATCAGAACAGCTCTGCTATGTTCACTGCAACTTTTGTGATACTGTCCTTGCGGTATATTTCCTCCTCCTTGCTCGTCCTCCTCCTCCTCCTCCTCCTCCTTTTTCTTTCCTTTCATTGTTCACTGTTATTTTAGCAGTAATATATATATTTTTTGTTTTATTGATTTCTAACAGGTCAGCGTCCCTTATACCAGCTTGTTCAAGACAGTGACTGTGAGGTGTGGTCACTGCACCAACCTTCTCTCTGTTAATATGCGAGGTCTTCTTCTCCCCGCTGCTAATCAGCTCCATCTTGGCCATCCATTCCTGGCTCCTGTTCAGCATAATCTCTTGGTAAATTTTGTTAAGCATTTATAGTTTTTTATAACAAATATTTACTCAGAGCTTATCTGATTGAATGCTGGTAGAAATCAATATTGATTTTAAAAACTAACAATAATTTCATATTAAATTCTTCTTATTTCCATTGCTAATGAACCCTAAATATTATCTTCTTCTTTATATCAGAATCGTTTATGACATTTGTTTTTCTTTGTGCACATAAATGATCTCTCTACTAAGGAGGAAGTGCTGAGTTGCCCTCCACCAAATTTGATGATGGATCAGCCCAACCTGAGCAATAACAACTCAATGCCACCGGCTGCAAAAGGAACAGAAGAAGAGCTTCCTCAGACTCAAATAGTCAATAGACGTGAGATCATTCATACATATCTATATTCTACTTTCCCTATTTATAAATGAAAGAGTTAAACAGTAACACTATGTGTCTTCTTCCCAAAATTCCTTTCCTTTTACTCTCGTAACTTGCCTAAGTCTGAAAGCAGAAGAAGGGGATGGAAAAAAAAATTAAGGAAAAGTGCATGGGAAGTCTGTATATATATATGAGTCATGATGGCCGGAAAATTTCTTACCATTGTAACATTTGTTCTTGCTTCAATCAAACTCTCTGTCTTCTCTCTCTTTTCTTCTTTGCTATTTTCTGCATTTGCTGTAGCAAATAGTTGTTTTCCCATCTTCCTTCCACCATGTCTGTCTAGATAACCCACATACCAGAAGGCCACATTATTTCTTATCCTTTTCTTCACAAATTAATATGAGAGAGAGAGAGATGGAGGCAACATGTTTTGATTTTTTTTTTTTTTTTGTCTTGTGGATGCAGCACCAGAGAAGCGGCAAAGAGTTCCATCCGCATACAATCGTTTCATCAAGTGAGTTCTTATAAAATAGAACATTTAAAGTGTAAAAAAGAATGTGAGAACAAGAGGAAAATTCACTGTGTTCTTGCAGCTCTCTTGTCTATCATATTTATTATATGCCCAAAATGAAAAGAAAATTAATTAATCATATAAATACTTACTGTATGTTATAGTCTTTTCACTATTAATATCACATACTTCACTGCAATTAATACTTAAAAACAAGATTGAACACAGCAATTCTTCTCACAATCATCAAATCAATGAGTAGTAAACACACACACACACAAATTCTGTGATTTATATAGAATAAATTCAAAATGTAGGCTAATATGATATGATATATATATTTTTAATTATGATAGTACTATCATGAGATATAAATATTATATAATATAACAGTTTTGGCAACATTGACTATGAACTGTGTTTGCAGGGACGAAATCCAACGCATCAAAGCTGGCAACCCCGACATTACCCACAGAGAAGCATTCAGCGCTGCTGCTAAGAACGTAAGCCAGAAGAGACCTTCCATGGCTAGGGTTTCATTTCTTCACTCTGAAGCTTTTGACCAATTTAATTTTTTTTTTCTTAATTTACAGTGGGCCCATTTCCCCCACATTCATTTCGGGCTGATGCCCGATCAGGCCCTGAAGAAAACCAGCGTCCGTCCTCCGGTAAAGATGGAGAACTACTAATTCATCTTTCTACTTTTATTTCAAACATTTTAAAAATAAATATAAAGTAATATTTTACAATCTTGTTATTATTATATATTATAAGCATTTCAGTCTCTTTCAGTGTCTCCCTTTTACGGATTTTGATGTGATGGTTAGTTTTCTAATTTTGTTGTTTTAGGAAGGAGAGGAAATTCTGTTGAAAGATGGATTCTTTGCAGCAGCAGCAGCCAACATGGGAATATCTCCGTTTTAGTTAGGGTTTTGTTGCTAATGATTAGGGTTTTTTCTTTCTCTCTTCTCTCTTCTCTCTTCTCTTTATCATAAGAAGGAATCAAGCTGTGATCTTTAGTTCTTTTTAGCTATCTTTGCAAGTTTCAATGTTGAGCGTCAGTGAAAAAGTAGACCATGTTTGCCTTTTTCTAAACGCTGTTGCGACTTTCATCTCTTTGAATATGCCTTATTATGCTCTTAATCATGTGTTCTTCGGAATCCTTCTCATGTTTTATGTAGCCTTAATTAGAGATTATGTTGCTAATTAATTAGTATTGTCATAATACATCTGATATTAGCTAGATATCAACTGTTAATTAAGTAGTATTAGATCAGGTCTCTCTCTCTATCTATCTATATATGAAGAAAATGGAGATTCAAGCTTTGTTTGAGACATCTTCTTTGCTGCTTTCTAAAACGGCTTTTAAGTACAAAAAATTTTTTGAATAAGAAAATTTTGTACTAAAAAAGAGTTTTATTAAGTAATAAAAAAGCTGTCCCAAACAAAGCTTCAGTTTGTCATTTATGTAAGAATTATGCTTGGCTGTCATTTGAGTGATTAAACTTTTTATTAAAAAAAAATATGGCTAATTAGTTATGTTCATTGTTTTAATTGCATCCTCATTGGCATATATGAACTTCGGAAAGCTATTAGAGTTTTGTTTATTTACATTGTTTGGAATCCTGATCATGTGTTTAGCAGCCTCCATTGGTTTACTGTTTTCCTTGATCATGATCAACCCTCTTTTTTTTTTGGAACTTGAAGGCCAGCTTCCTTAAGTTCTTGTTCTATTTAGCTTATTCTGATTATGAGAAAGCTGATTTTCACCAGTTAATTTTAAACAAGAAAATGTTATGTGTGTTCTCATAGCTAACAATAAAAATAAGTGAGAAAAGATGAACACTACCAAAAAAATCTCTCTTTACCGGCGGCCAAAATCCGCCGGTAAACAAGAATTTTCCTGTAGTGGAAAGAAAATACTTAAATTTATCTTTATTTAGCATATGCAACCCTATTTTTCTTATTGAAGAGATATTTTCTATTCAATCATTTCATCCACCACCCCCAACTCCCAGAAGAGGAGATTGGTAACCCTAAAACTCCATTGACACATTTCCTCCATTTTAACACCCTTAACCTTGCAATTATTTTATAGCATGTGTTATCGAAATTGAATTTGATTATTACAAATCAAGAAATGGTCAATTTTATCAAATTGATAACAATATAACCGGAAATTCTTATTAAAACATCACATTTAATTATTACTATAATATATAACACATTTAATATCTTAAAATTAGATCACTTCTTATAGATATAATAATCAAATTAGAAAGGAGCAAGTAAGATGTAATGTCACACACAAATAATCAATGTAACTAGGCTTCTTTTGGGAACGACTTTCTTACTCCTCTAAAGCAACAGCTAGAAAGTCATCCAAACGAAACCTAGCTAAAGTGCTTTTTAAACCTTACATCCATGAATAATTAAAAGAAAATGAAATAAAATTACTTTTGCACTCAGCATTACCATCCACTTTTAATCTCCAATAAATCAATGGTAAAAGTTCTAATCATGATCAAACATAATTTTGAAAAAATGTAAGTAATGCATATAAACACATAGATTGATACAATACTTTTTTAGTACATAAATATCTTATTTTTTATTGGATAAGTATAATGATAATATTTATATTTATAAAAGAAGTTAATAAAAGTAATATAAAAACATTAGACATACAATAATATTTTTTTTCAAATAATGTACTGTTTTAATTATCCAAAATTTAAATTTTTAATGATAAAAAATTAAAATTAAATTTGAGCAATTAAACCGTCAAACTATGATTTATCTAAATTTTAAGCAATTGGACTCAAATTTAATATTGCACTTTAATACCATCTTGAAATAATCTTAGTATTTCAATGATAAATATAAAATGTACGTTTTGAAGCTTTAGAATCTATAATGATATTTTATTATATAATATATATATATTAATATTTTATGTATATTTTTATGTTAGGTAATTATTATATTTAAATATATAATAAATATAATTATATAGATATTATATCGACATATAATATAAATAGTATTGATATATAGATAATATATATTAGTGCATCATAGGCGCAAACATGCCAGTGTGCAATCAAGAAGCATGGTGGCATAGTAGTAGCTAGAAAAATATAGAAAATAAAGATGTGGAGGGACAATAAAAGTTTCATTTTTAAATAGTATTCCCTCAATTTTTTTAAATTTAATAATCCAACAGATAGAAAAATTATTTCATTAATTTTTATTTTAAATTCTATAAATCTTGAATGGGATGTGTTCCTCTATTTCTAAATTCCAATATTTTTTTAATAATAATATAGATAATTTTAATATTGCAAAATAAAAAATAGCTCTCATTCTATTAAGGATAAATTAATTAAGCTAAAAAAAAATCCAATCAGGTAAAAGGTGCTCGCAAGGTAAAGATTATAAAGAAGAATCTTAATGGCTAAGTAGTGGGTCAGTTAGACTTAGCATAAAAATGAAGCTTGAATGTGCATTGAGGTCCTATTACATATTGAGTGACTCCCCAAAGGAGAATCATGAAGGAGAATTAGAACATCATAAGAGATGATGGCAAAGTTCTAGCTCATATAGCCTATGGAGAGATTGCTCATAAAATGAAAAATAGCTTTACATCAACCTCCAAAAAGGGAGTGAAGGAATTAAGTCAAGGAACATAACTTATATATTTTCAATAGCTAATGAAAAATATGACTAGATATGACTCATAACACCTAAGAAAAGTAACCGCCTTAACTAAATGAGAGAGGGGGACTTATAAAACCAATCAAGATAAGTATTTCACAAAACTATTTACAATCTAACCATAAGAGATCAGGAAGCTCGAAAATAAGTTTTATATCGTCTATATAAAACTTATTCAATATAGCTCTATGAGCATTTACTGAATTTTTGATTTCTTTTAAGAACTTTGTATCTTTTTTGCATATTAACGCTTAAGCCCTCAGTGGTTTTTAACAAAAAAAAAAAAACCTAATGTGTCTAAGATTCCTTGCTAGTTACATAATAAAAGGGAAAAAGTCTGGCAAAAAGGCGAACCCAATAATTAAATCCCAAAAGTGAAGCACTAGAATAGACACTACAGGAAATTTAGCTTTTTTCGGTAGAATAATCCACCGCAAAATAAAAGAAAACTATCGCAAATCATGATTTGTGATATAATTTATTCTGCCATTAAAACCGCATCGTAAAAATATTTGTGATGAAACAGATCTGTCACAAATATTTTGTGGTGGATTTGTGGCATCTCTACAATGAAAATTTAGTGGCAAATTATGGTGGAAATCTGTCATACATTAATGCAACGGAAAATCCATCGCAAAGTCACCACTATTTGTTATGGATATTTTGGTCACAAACAATGATAATATATCATCTTATCAACGTTTGTGACAAAAACAAGTATCGTAAATCCACTGAAAACATATAGTATAAAAAATGCTAATGTTATTTGTGATTGAGTTTTCTAACAGTACAAATCCAAATAGTGTAAAGGCAATTATTAAATGCAATAATAAAAAGCAATAAAAATCTACAATGAACAACTATATTCCATAAAATTATACAATACACTGTTAAAGTTTTAATAGTTCTTATACATAAAATATATATATATATAAAATACATAAAAAATATTTTTACAAACACTCTAGGTGGAATCTGTATTCTTGCTCTCATCCTCGGCCAATGTAGGCACAGGTTGATTTTCGCCAATCTGCTCTCTCAATCTCATAACTAGATATCTAAATGTTTATGTTCACTTGTGTTTTTTTGAATGTTTTCTAATTCCGTTGTCAAGTTAGCCATCAGTAGGCTATATAATTAATCTCTCCAGAATATGATGCATATGGAGTAGCTAGAAGCAGAAGAGGACTATCCCTAATATGTTTAGGCTAGCTTGCGAGTCTAATCCATAAACTCGATCGTCCCTTCAACATTCCACCTACCTCTTGTGATCAAGTGCGGTAGTCAGAAACGTCTACAGATCCTCTAGAGAAACCCTCACCGGTTATAATCTGGCTCTCTCGAAGTCGTATATATTCATCATACAAAATATAATATAAGATTAATCATCGTATAATCGTCACTTACAATATTTTTGTAAGTATAACATGCTTATATACTTATATTTTCCCTCTTAGCTTGCTCATCTACCTATTCATGGTCCTCTTGGCATTTATGAGTATGACTGTATAATTCAACTGTAGTGTGTTCTTTATCAAGCATCTCCTTCTGTAATATACTTAGATTAACATGCACAAATAAATAAATTATTAAAATTTATTTAAATTCTTATCAATCATTATCTATGCTCAATGTGTGAAACTAAGACCAGTGTATGGATGGATCTATAAATACCCCAGACATGAAAAGCTCAATTATGTCTATTATGCTTTCTTTATCTTCGATATAAAATTTGGGCTACCCCAAGCATTATTGAGCTCTACCCATACACCCTCTCCAATCCAATGCGGTCGCTTGCTTGTCCATCTAATATGAGTGAATATGTCTCACAGACGAGTTGCTCTATATTTCTCAAAATTTATTATGATTTAAGTACCATGCTCAGGTAACCAATAAAAATCTCACTTTATACAACAAATTAGAAAAAATATTCTTTATTAGCATAATAAAATTTGAAGAGATGTTAATAATATTATAACTTATTAATCTCAAACTCCATGAATCACTTATCTTACACTTCCTTCAAGATTTTCTTTCAAGAGATGTATGAAGCATCAAACCTATACTCTGTATGATATCTCGTATCTTGTGTACATGTGAGCTGTTTTGATGGATAAAACCTACACAAAATATTTAGTTAAAGAATAATATTTATTAAATATATTCATAATATAAAACATAGATATTTATGTATGTGTTACCCTCAGGCCGAATCAGCATGCGTCCATCTGTATTCGGTGCTGTGACAGCCTATGTGGAAGGCCCAGCTATAGTTGGGGTGCAAGGTTCAGCTGCATAGGGCTAAGGGGGTCGTGGGTAGTAAAATGGTGGAATGTATAGTGTATAGGGATAAGTAGCATGGAATTCTTAAGAAGATGGTGGCTGTTAGTATGGGTAAAAGAGAGCCATCTGTGTAGGGTCTAGTGATGTAAAGTAGGGGTATGCTGAGTAAAATGAAGGACTCCCTGCATGAGGTGTAGATAATGGGGGGCTAGGCTGGGTATGAGTGACATAGTGTGAAGAGGTCCCCTAAGTACATCTACCCCTACTATATCCTCCACTAGTATTCTTCATATGCCTTAAAATATTTGTGATCAACCACCTATAGGGCTCATCATCTCTAAAAGACATCTGTAAAAAATAAATAAATAATTATTTATAATTTGCATATTTATAAAAATATAAAAAATAAGTAAATTAAATACAAGAAAATGAACTATTGTATGTATGCTAACATATAAAAAAAATCAACCATATGTATACTAACATGTAAAAAAATATTATATTTATGCTAACTTGTAAAAAAATTATTAGGTGATTCACATTTACCTCATAACTATTAATCGCTAGGTGATTCACTTTTATCTGACGAGACCACATCCTCACTACTAACATCTTCAATATTCTCCTCAATGTCTAAATCTAACTCCTCAAACTATAACTTGATTTAATTAACAATAATTTAATTGATCATCTATATCATTAGCAGGCACTTTAAAGTTTGACATATACTCTTCTTAATGTGCTGCTAGTAATGATGTAGTATTCTCAATAACACCCCTAGGTTTAATATTGATGCATGGCTACAAGACAATCTTGCTTACCCAGCAATCTATCTGGATAGGTAGCAAATAATACTTGAGTAGCCTAGTTAGTAAAGATAATTGGGTCAAATTTTTCATATCACCTTGCTTTACTTTTTTAATTCCATAAAGTGAATGCATCCTTATTCCTCTATTTTGCACTAGATCAAACCAATCACAATTAAAAAGATACAAGTGGTTCCTTTCACCAAGATATTCTAACTGTAATACTTCATTTAAGATCCCATGCATAATACTGACAATCATCACTTGGTTGTTCCCTTTCGCACATACACCAAAGTTTTCTATTTTTTGACCTTTACACCAAGCTTTGATTTGAAATCTGAAACCATTGATAATAAAAATTGGCCAACATTTTATTGCTCTCATAGGTCCCCAATACTTAGTTAAGGCATTCTTTAACATCCTAAATTGGATGACAAAGCTCTCCTTAAATAAAGGTCCTAACAAAAAAGCCTAAGGACCATCTAAGGAATGATATGCTCTTAATGTATATCACCATCAAATAATACGTAAAGGAAAGATCATTATATGGAGGGATTAATAAAAGCTTGGTGATGGTTAATAAATGCATACTTTGTGATACCTCTAGATATTCAACATTCAATTAAACATGTTCTAGCCTGTTTTAAAGAGATACTTGCTTGAATCTTTAGAATTTCAACCCTTGTGCATGTGCTGTAAAACCCTTAAAAAGCTATTTTTTTTTAGTGTAGTTCGTCTGTACGAACTGGATTTAGTACGGGACGAA
>NW_021319083.1:14497804-14500918 GCF_001605985.2 Dendrobium catenatum | reverse complement strand
CCGGTGAACTCGTTGGTTGGTAATTGTATTTCAGAAGAGGTTGCTGGGCATCCGTCTGTGGTTGTTCCGATTCAAGTTCCTGCTTCCGATTCTATTTCACCGGGTGTGTTGGGTGCCTGTAATCCGGTTGAGAATGTGAATATTTCTGCTGATTGTGAGGATAGTGTGAAAATTAATTCGGTTTGCTCAAACAATTTTGTTAGTGTTCCTATTAATGTGGTGGGTTCACAAACTATGCTTAATCGTTTGGGGGAATTTTCTAGTAGCGACTTGCGTTGCCAGATGAATTGGCTAGAAGATTCATCTGATTATGAATCGGGATCTGAATTTTCGGACGCTGGTGTTGTTTCCCCAAATTTCTGTGGTGGGTCGGATCCTGGAAATGATTTTTCTTTGGTTACTGTTAGGCCGACTTCTTTGGCCTCTCGCGGTAGATTTCGTGGCAGCTTTCGTGGTAGGGGAAGGCGTAGAAGATAATTTCTATTTTCTCTCCGTGATGGTGTTGTTTGATTTTATTGGTTTTGGTCGATTGCTGGTTGTTTTGGGCTGTGATGTGGCTGGGGCTCGCATCCTTTTGGTCTGCGTGTGGCAACCATTGGTTCAGTCGCTGTTTCCTTTTGGATGGTCCGTGCCAGATTTCTGGGGTGCTGGTAGTCTCGACAATTCTTATACTGAGCCCCATATTTGGCTGTATTTTGTCTTCTCCTTTTTCTGTTGGGTTTTGTTATGTCATTTATTATGTCTGTAACCGTGGACTTTTTATTAATATATTTTCAGTTTATGTTAAAAAAAATGATTGCGAATTTATATAATTCCAATGAGTTTTTTTTTTTAATGTTTTATCACAATTATAGTCCAACACAATCATATTTGTATTTATTTTTTTAAAATTCTAGCAACGTGCACAATATGCATGTGCATTTATGCTAGTATATATAAAGTAAAAATATGCAAATGTATACTCAAGTTCCATCGTTTCTTTAGGTTTTCATTCAGAAAACAAAGCAAACAAACAATGGAAGGAGATAGATTGAGGGTATAGACTGATCGATGCGGCGAGCCCTAAGCAAGATATTAAGGCTAAGATTTGAGGTATATGATCATTTTATGTTAAGTTTCGGGTTTAGGGTAGGCATTGACGGGTAAGTACTATTAACCTTTACATCACAATAATATGTCTTTCTGCAATAGTTAACTTTATTCATTTTTCTTTGTAATTAAAAGTGTACTTAACACAACATTATCATATACCTAATATCCTAGCCTTAATACCTTGCTTAGGGCTCGCGGCATCAAGCATTCTATACCTGACTTATAATAATTGATTCCTCATTACCCTCAACCTATCTCCTTCCACTGTTTGTTTGCTCTGATTTCTAACTTATACCTCAAATCCCCAGCATCCGGCTGATCAGCCAGCATTGGCGCGATTTAGTAACAGCTCCATCCTTCCACCTTCACCATGAGAGAATTGGCTCGACGGATCATCTTATCTTTATCGTCCAAGCCCTAGGTGGCACCACGGCCTCCATTGCTTCCAGCGCCATCTATCTCCGCATGCCCGCCGGTTTACGTCTTATCCATCTATATCTCTCGTTGGTTTATGCAAAGAGCAAATTTAGCTATAATTCATTTAGGGTAATTGATATTAATTGCTTGCCACCTAATCTATCAATATGCTCATGGATGTCCCCTAACTAATCAACCAACATCAAATTGAGGGGAGTTCCGATCTGTGGAATCTGTTGAATCTTTGGTTGTTGCATGTGAGGTGTCTTCTTCTATTGTTAATGCGGTCGAAACTTCTTGTGTCTCTCTTCTGCAGTTGGGTTTGGGGGATGTTTCGGGTCCTACAGCCTCTCATCTGTCGTCCAGTGAACCTTTTACTGATGTCCCGATTTCTCTTATTTCTGATGAAGAATTAAAATGTCGTTTCAAGTCTTCCATGAATGGTTACTGTCGTGAGGAAATTGATTGGTTGGAGGGGTCGAACATTTCTAGTGGTGATGATGGACTTGGAACTGATTTTGCGTTACAGATTGTTCCTCCTGTTAAGCATGTTACCTCTCGTGGAAGGAGTAGGGGTAGGGGTTGGCAGAAAATAATGTTGTGCTTTGGGTTGGTATCATTTTATCTCTTTGAGTTGCAATTGTTGGCTACTTTGGTGGTTGGTTTTTCCTCTGTTGATATTGGTTGTTGTTTTGGAGGTTGTGGGCATTTATGTTGCCCTTTTCAATCGGTTTCGCTATGGACGATGAGAAAGCAGCTTTGCTGCGTGCATCGTGGATGGCGGGGCTGGTTGGCAACCTGAGTGGCTCGGTTTTGGCAGCTTTTCGCTTCGTTTTTCTTCCATGGATGGCCCCTCCCTAGCAACCCAGTGCTGGTCTGAGTCCGAGTTTGCTATTTTGACTCTCCCCTCACTTTATTTTCCTTGCTTTTTATTTATAATTTGTAATCTATTGATGTGGCCCTGTGGGGTCTTTGGTTGTATCCCTTCTTAGTTATTTAATGTATTTTCTTTTCGTTAAAAATAAATGAAAATATCACTATCTTGGAGGGGAATGCATAATTTCCACCTTCGATGGATTAATGATATTATAGGAACTTGAAAACTCAGCAACATTCTAGATCAACATACATCCAAAATAAACAAATCACTAAATACCTATGTGTGTGCAGTACGAAAGAGTGAACAACAAGTCAAAAGCGATGAGGCATTTAATCTTATTGGAGTCGAAAGTGGAATCGGCTGTTAGCCGATACGGAATACCCAACATTTTTGGTGACCCAGACCTCCTGTCGTGAGAAAAAAAGTCCAACCCGATTCTCTGCAGTGAAAATGGGTCGGACGGTGTGGGTTGATCCGTAACGGGGTGTCAATATTTGACTACGACACGCGAAAACGCCCACCCGATGCACCGGGGTCCGTTGGCGGGCGTCGACTTTTCAAACGTGGCGGGGTATTCGCGGCCCCGACGTGATGTATGTAGGGAGCATTCAAAACAAATCTCAAATAATGAAGGCGTGTTCGAATAGCTCACACTCTCCGGTGGCCAAATCCTGACTCACGTGACACTCACACTCGGCAGCCTGTGGGATTAGTGCCTAACACTG
>NW_021319083.1:14491610-14497704 GCF_001605985.2 Dendrobium catenatum | reverse complement strand
TCTCGATTTACTGCATTAATATGATTTACAATAATATTTGTTGATCCATAAGATTCCTTTACTAATTACCATTTATAGGTAATACTGATACAATGACTATTTTATGATTTTGACACCTATAGTGGTTTATTGATTTTCATATTGTAATGCTTTAATTGTTATCGTATCATAATATTTTCTATTTATCGACTCTACTGCTACTGCATGTGAGGTTTATTACTTATGTGCTGATTTATGATCATAAGATTATTATAGGTATTGAACTAATTAGTCAAACTTTTACTTGGTTATCGGGTTTCTAGTTCGGCTTTGATTTCTAATGATGGTGTTGAGGATGCTGTTGTGGTTCTTGATTCTACTCCATTGGGGTCAGATGCTATTTGCTCTTTGAGCATATTTTCTATTAGTGGTGATAATAATTATATGGTTAATATTATTGTTAATCCTATTACTTCTCCTAGTATTCTAGTGGATGTTGAATATGGGGTCTGTAATGCGTTGAGCTCTTTGGTGGGTGTGTTATCTAAGGTGCCTATTGTAATTGGGGATGCTATGAATTCCTTGGGTTTGGCTACTGGATGTATGGAATCTCTTATGACTTTGTTGGAACCACCAATAAGTTTTTGTTAATGTCCATGTTTCATTAATATCAAATGAGGTCTTGAAAACTCAATTAGCAGGTGTAGATCAAAATGATTGGGATGAGGAGTCTATCTCCTCACCTTGTGGGGGTGATGGGGAAGATTTTCATGGGCATGAAGATGATGTTCAAGCTAGGTTTATCTTGAAGGATAATCGTATTGATGGAAAAGCTTTTGTACTAGGGGGTAGCAAACCTGGTAGAAGGAATTCTAAAAGGAAGTAGTTTGTTTGCTTGCTGGTACATTAGTTGTTTGGTCTCTTTTAGTTGTGTTTGGTTGTTTGGTGGTAGTGCTTTTTTGGATGAGAGCCGTTGTTTTGTTTTGGTTGTACTGGGGTTGGCTTGGTTTTGGGATGTTGGATTGCGGGTCCTTTGGTGCGGTTGGTCTTTTCAATTTTTCTTATCATCTTAGTTCTTTGCATCTTTTCGATCTTTTGTTATGGGTAGTTGTGTGGAGTTGTTTTGCAAGTTGTTCTATTGTTCGTCGATATGCTGCTGTTTACTTGGAGGGTTTCACTTGGGTGGTTTCTCCCTTTGGTTTCATCCTTGGATGCCTTTGTTTTTGGGTTGGCATTTTTTGGAATTTTTGTTGCTTTTGGTTTTTTTTCTTGTGCTTTATCTTGTAATAGATTAAGTCATCGGCTCGTAGGTTTTATTTTCAATGATGTATTTTTAGGGGGTTGTTCGTTCACTAAAGACTTGTAATCTCCTTTTAATTAACACATAGTCCACATTGTGTGGGTTTTATTAAAAAATAAAAAAAAAAATTTCTTGATCATAGATCTTTCCTTTTTATTTTTTAAGTGCCCTAATGATATTGAAATCAAGTAATTTTAGGGTCCTTTGATTCATTTTGTGAAGACACTTGATCTAACTTTAAGCATGAAAGATGCTAAGATCATTAGGTACGTGTTCCAATAATCAGGAAGTCTCTACACACACTTAAAAGTGCATGGTTTCAGCTCATTTAAACACAAATCGAATCACTTTTTAATTCATCTCAGCGCAATGTTCAATTCAACTCTAAATTTGTTAAAATTAGAGTTTGGATTATCTTGATGTAGTTTTAAAAACTTTTAATTCAAATATACAATGAGATTCAAGTAAATTTTCTTAGAACAAAATTCTTAAAATAAGAAAAATCTCATAACTTCAAATTATTAAAAATCTAAATAGGCAAAGTGTAATATGCCTTGAATCGAACAACTTTTCGAACTAGATCGACAACTAAATCAACCCGAATTAGCTCGAAACAAATTTTCTTTCTCTAGCTAGTTGGGTTAAGAAAAGAAATGGTTTTATTTTGAAAATTTTAGTGCTTTGTTATTTGTATAATTAATTTATAGTTTTCTTGAGATCTCAATGGCGTAGTATTTAGACTTAACACTATAGTGCTGCCAAGGAAAATTTTCAAGTTTCAAATTCCATTCACACGAACTCCTTAGGACCACTCAAGAATAGAAATTACTTGGTATGTTGGTTGGGAGCTTAGGTTACCAACTAAGAGGACGTTGATTCGAGTCTTGTGTATGTGATGTATGTGAGAGTTTATCTTAATTGGCCTAACTGTCCCAAAAAAACATGCAAATACAGGGCGTGTTTAGAACAAATAACATACATATGAAATCATGAAGACTTGCCATAATGGGAAAGAATTTTGTTGCAGTAGGTGTGGCATGGGCGTCATAATGTCATTAGCATTTTCCATATTTGTCTTATCTAAGAGATCTTGAATGTATTTATGTTAGGATAGGAAAATGCTTTTAGAGGAGGGTGGCTTTGAAAATGAGAAAATATGTGAGATCTCTAAGATCTTTGATGGAATTTTTTTAAGAAAGTTGGTCGGTTACCTATTTAAGAAGAGTATCATTACCATAAGAATGACATTGTCCACCTATACTAGGAGATATATTGTGTGAAATATTTTAAGTAAAAAAATAAAACTAAACTCTTAAATATCAAGATACTTTTTGGTGTAATTGTTATAATTTCATTAAAAAACTCCACAGTTAAGCATGTTCATCCAGAAAAAAATTGGTATGAGTGACCTCTTGGGAAGTTACACCAACATAACAAAATCGTAAGATTCTTAGGCTAAAGTGGACAATATCTCTTGATGGTTAAGAATTTGGACTGTTACATTTTGTTAGGTATGCTTTAGAGTTAAAGAACAACGATGTGTTTCACTTTGTATTAGCAAAGCCAATAGATATAAGAAAGGAACTAAGTTGTTGGTTCCAAGCATGGGGTGCTTTAGACCAAGTATACAGAGAAAGATAATTTGATGGAAAGTAATTATGCTTCTTAATTTTGTATTAGAAATTAGGTATAAAATTTATAGATACAAAATAATGAAGAAAATGAAAGTGAATTAACTCTCGTAAATATCAATTTATACATAGAAAGGAAAGTAAATTAACACGCATCATGAATGTAAATTTAATACATAGGCTTAAAGAAAGGAATGTGAATTAACAAACATGATGAATGTCAATTTAATACATAGGCTATGAAACCAAAAATAAGGAAATAATTAATTTATTTGATTTGTCCAATAGAAGAAATAGTAGAGACCAAATCATTTAATCTACTTTCGGTGTAAGATTGCCAAGAAGTTTAGCTAAGTCAGTCTTAGCTAAACTTCATTCAAAATAGAAGTTTATTTGAATGTCAATTTAATACATATTTTATATCCCCAACCTCACGGGACGGTTGGGGATATAAAATATTTTATATAAGGTAAAATTAATGATTTTAAAATTCAATATGTGCAGCTTTTAATGATAATATTTTGATACAAACTTTTTCAAAATACTTTTAATGTTAGAGCAAATCACACATGCATATTGTGTATTGGAACATTCACATAAGTAAAAAAATAGAGAGTTTAATATCTTAATATTATACAACTTAGAAGGGGGTGCAAGAATTTTAATGGGCACTAGAGTTATTATGTCAAAACACATAGAAAAGGTAAAAAATCATTTCAAATTTACCACAAATTGAACTTGTTAATTATAATATAATACAAAAATCATATCAATCACAACTTCACGCAGTTCAGGTACTCCTTAGAAGTTACACCAATAGAATAAAATTATAAGATCCTTAGTCCAAAGCGGATGATAGTTAAGAGTTTGGGCTGTTATATAGTGTTAGGCATACTTTAGATTAAATGAACAACGATGTGTTTCACTTTGAATTAACAAAGCCAATATATATAAGAAAGGAGCAAAGTTGTTGGTTCCAAGCATGGGGTGCTTGCTTAAGATCAAATATATAGAGAAAGATAATTGATAAAAAAGAATTATTCTCCTTAAAATTTTATTAGAAACTTGGTACAAGATTTATAGATACAAGATAATGAAGAAAAGGAAAGTGAATTATCGCTCATCATGTATATCAATTTAATACATATATATACTAAAAGAAAGGAAAGTGAATTAACACTCATCATGAATATCAATTTAATACATAGACTGAAAGAAAGGAAAGTAAATTAACACTCATCATGAATGCCAATTTAATACATAGGCTCAAAGAAATGAATGTGAATTAATATCCATAATGAATGTCAATTTAATACATAGGCTAAATGAAACAAAAAATAAGGAAATAATTAATTTATTGAATTTGTCAAATACACTACAAAAAATCACTCATTATTGGCGAAATTTTTTAGGGATTTCTAATGGTCACCTTTTCGTGGTTTTTCGACGGAATACAATGAGACAGCTTTTCCGGCGAATTTTCCGACCTCAATAAATTTGCTGGTATTTTTTGGTGGATTTTAAATAATTTCTAAAAAAATAATATATTCATAATTTAATTAATCAATAATTTTATAGTTTATTTTAATTAATTATTAATTTAATAAAGTATTTTAATTAATTGTTAATTTAATAACTTATTTAATTAATTTTTAAGTTTAATATTTTATTTTGGTTGGATGAGTTTTCTGCGGTGATAGAAGAAATTGTAATTAACTTATTTAATCTATCGGTAATGGACGATTTTCTTATAGTAATAGAAGAAATAGTAGAGGCCACATCATTTAATCTACTTTTGATGTAAGATAGCTTGGAAGTTTAGTTGAGTAGATCTGCACAGGCCTCATGTGATGGTTGTGGATATAAAATATTTTATATAAGATAAAATTAATGATTTTAAAATTCAATATGAAGTGCTTTTAATCATAATATTTTGATAAAACTTTTTCAAAATACTTTTAGTGTTAGAGAAAATCACACATGCATATTATGGTGTGTTGGAACATTCACGGAAGTAAAGAAATAGAGAGTTTAACATCTTAACATCATAAAAATAAGAAGGGGCTGCAAGAATTATAATGGGTGCTAGACTTATTATGTGAAAAAACATAGAAAAGGTAAAAACCATGAGGCATGGCCTAGTCAAAATTATTTCATTGGTATTGATATTTGATTACAATTGAAGGTATTGATACAAAATAAATTACACATTAGCTTGTTGAAGTTAGAAGAGCTTTCATCTATTAGATTGATGCATGTCGTTAATACCAATATTTATGAAATCTATTTATGTCAACATCAATATTTATGTTAGTATTAATTCTTGGTTTCTTGTTTCTTCTTCTCGAAGACGAATGATTAAACAAATAACAACTGGTCTCTTGAAGATAGATCTCCTGCTATAATGTTCTTCTAGACTCTATTATGAAATCTATTATGGATAGCTTATGTTTATTATATTGTATCAATATCTTCTCACTAGATAGAGCATCATTTGTAATCGATTGTAATCATGCTTCTTCTTTTTTTGAGTTTTTTTCCAGAAGACACTTTGGTGTCTCTTACAGCTTCTCTTTTAGCATTAAAATTGTCATACATGGATGAATTAACAAACAAACTATATAACTTTTATGGTTAAGTATGAGTGAGAGTCAAAACAACCAAGTGCAAATATTGTAAAATTTTTTTTATTATAGGATCTGAGCTTTTTTCAAGACCATTATCAATAAAATTAATTGACACAGGCCTATGATTTTAACTTCCTTGACCTGTAGCACCATACTCCTGTTTCTATTATTTATTTATTTTTTATATATCTTGTTAATGTGCCTTTAGTTTACATACCTTCAACAGAATTATCATTTCATTTATTATTATTATTGTATTTGATACGTCATCATGAAATTATCTTGATTGGGCACGAATCTCGATGCAAACCCAAATCCGGAAGCACCCGAACTCCGATTTCAGCGAGCATATAGTCAAACTGAGCATCTCGGAAATACGAACCCAACGACACCAAATTCAACCCAATATGAGCCCAAATGAGACTGAATCAAGGACCTGAAGCGCTGTTGTAAGGTTCAAACCACAATTTGTGTTACCAAACGGTCTCCGATCTTAACAAGCTTATACTCGAATTGAGCGGCTCGACGAGACGAATCCAACGAGCCCAAGATTGCCA
>NW_021319083.1:14483898-14491510 GCF_001605985.2 Dendrobium catenatum | reverse complement strand
GGGGCAACGTGGTATGGGCCTTGAATGGATTGGGCGCTGAAATCACCAACCCGTTCATGATCCTTCAAATTTAGAGGATGAATCGCAAATGCCGAGGGAGGATGAACCGTTGGAGTCCGACGATGAAGATGAAGGACTGAGCCATGTGCAGAAGCACACAGGCAGTGACGGCGTCAAGTGCATTTCAGGGGACACTCTGAATTCAAGGTTAAAATTGATATACCGTTCTTTGATGGGCATTTACACATAGAGGATTACTTGGATTGGGAAAAGGCCATTGAAATTTTATTTGAATATATGGAGATAGATCCCACGTAAAAGGTGAAATATGTTACCTGTCGTTTGTGAAGCGAGGCGAGCGCGTGGTGGACGCAGCTCTCACAGTCCAACAAGCAGGAAGGAAGAGGGCCCGTGAGTAGCTGGGCACGAATGAAGCAGCTTTTGCGCGCTCAATTCTTGCCTACAGATTATGAACAAATCTTATACATGAAGTACCAACAATGTATTCAAGGAAATTGATCTGTTAGCGAGTACACTGAGGAGTTTCATAGACTCAGTGCACGGAATAACTTGCATGAGACAACGAATCAGTTAGTGGCTCGGTGCATTGGTGGACTGAAATATAGTTTTCAGGAAAAGTTAGAATTGAATTCCATATGGTCCCTCTCTCAGGCAATTAATTTTGCTCTAAAAGTGGAAATGCAGCAGCATCGAGCTCCCAGATTTGTGAACCCTCGAAGGCCGCCCCTGGATAAGTCTAATGAGCTTAAAAAAGGAGCTTCCGCCTCTACCAAATCTGCTATTAATGCCCCGCCCCCGCCATCAAGGCCAAATGTTTAAAGTCCTGAGAACAAAAACCTATCCAGAGCCAAAACTGCACCTCCGAACAATCCTTATGCTAAGCCATCAACCTTAAAATGCTTTCGTTGTTTTCAGCCCGGCCACAAATCCAACGAATTCCCCCAACGACAGCAATTGTAGCTACTAGAAACTGAAGAAGGTGAGGCATTGAATCCTTCCAATACCGGAGAAGAAGAAATCAAAGATGTCGAAGGCGATGAAGGTGACCCGCTGCTGTGCGTCCTCGAGAAGTTGCTAATAGCTCCTCGCCAATCTTCTATGTCCCAACGGAATGCCATTTTCAAGACTCGTTGCACTATTAATGGCAAGGTTTGCGACCTTCTCATTGACAGCGGCTGTACAAAGAACATCATCTCTCGTTCCGTTGTCCAAGCCCTTCAGCTGAAAACGACACATAATCCGCAACCATATAAAATTAGTTGGGTTAAGAAGGGGATTGACATACCAATGACAGAGATGTGTCAAGTTACTTTTTCCATCGGGCGACAGTATGTGTGCGAAGTGCTATGTGATGTACTAGACATGGATGTCTGTCACTTAATCCTTGGCCGACTATGGCAGTTTGATGCTGGTGTTATGTATGACGGTCGAGCCAACACGTATTCGTTGGAGTGGAAGGGAAAATGCCTCTTATTGCTACTAGGCGCCCGCGATGGCAATCAGCCCACTCCCAACGCCACACCTGCTTCTGTGATGCAGATCGTCTTAGGTCCGAATTTGTTGTTGAATTGGCGAGATTCTTCTACCATGTGGGCACTTCTAGTTACCGATGCTACGAGCTCTCCGACTGCCCAAACTCCTGATATCCTTGCAGAATTACTTGAGGAATTCAACGATTTTTGCCCTCAAGAACTCTCGGCCATTCTTCCCCCATTGCGAAAAATTCAACATCAAATTGATCTCCATCCTAATGCATCCCTACCGAACCTGCCTCATTACCGACTCAATCCAACCGAGCAACAAATCATGCAGGGAATTATCGAAGAGCTATTGAGTAAACAGCTTATCCAGGCCAGCATCAGTCACTGTGCAGTCCCAGCCTTGCTTATTCCTTCCTAAGAAGAACAGTGAATGGAGACTATGTGTAGATAGTCGAGTCATCGATAAAATAACGGTCAAGTATCATTTCCCGTGTGACGCGTGTTGCCTGCCCGTCGCCTACCAACTTAACTGTGAGGTGCCTGCCTGCTCGAGTAGCTTTACCGCCTACGCGAGTCGCGTCGCCGCCTGCGCGAGTCGCGTCGCCACATGCACGAGTCTCGTCGCCGCCTGGCGCCTGCCCCGCATTTTTTTCACCGCCGGCGTTTTTTGCACTGCGAATCGAAACTGACACCCCTAGCTTGAAGTCCAGAACTTCCAAATCAAAATTTGAAAAACAATAAGATTAGTTATAACAGACATTTCATTCAGTGGTTGATTTAAGTCATAAATGATAATTTTATATGAGTGAAGTTGAATTGATCTTTTTATTTTTTTTTTGTATTATTTAATAACGAACTAATTAGGTCCTTAATTTTTTTTCTTACAAATAATTAACACTTAGAGTGGCTTTAATTGGCACAACTTTCTTACAATTTTTAAAAACAGATTTTTAGAAATTTTTTTAATTAATTTTTTTTATTAAAAAGCCGCTTTTTTACTTTTTATTTTTTTATATTAAAAAGCCGTTTTAAAAAGCTGGTCCAAATCGTTTTGGATAACTTTCTTACTATTTTTAAAAATAACTTTTTAATATAAAATTTGCTTTAAAATATTATTTTAAAAAATAATAAAAAAATTGCTTATGGCTTTTTGAGGCAACTTTCTTTTACAAAAATTTTTAGTTCAAAGAAATTTTGTACTAAAAAAAACTGTTTTAAAAAGTAGTAAGAAAACTGTCCCAAACTAAACGTTATGTTTTATTTGAAACAATTTTCTTACTACTTTCTAAAACAACTTTCTAATTTAAAATTTTCTAGTTCAAATTTTTTTTAATTAAAAGCTGCTTCAAACAATAGTAAGCAAGTCGTCCCAAATGAATCATTTAGTCTACCCTATCACACTTCAGCTTACCAAAGCTCAGTTAGTCAAAAGTCAAAACATTCTGTAAGCGAGGTGAGGACTCGATCATCTCCATAACAGTTTCTATGGGCAGACAAATTATTATGTGCGGACGTCGAATACCGTTCAGAGATCAATCAGAATACGTCACGTCACATCCGCTTGGCACCGTGCACGCTACTGCTGATGTGGCACATTATAATCGACCTCCGGGCGGTGATCTAAGTTTGACGTCAGGGGCAGCTTTTTCAAAGAATTCCCACTGCACTGTTCAGGAGTGAAGCTTAACCCTTGTCCCAAAGATGGGGTCTTTTAGTGGGAGGACAAATATATGAATATATAAAATAATGAGACGAATATAATAATAATAATAATAATAAATGGAACAATATTTCTGTTGAAGGTATGTAAACTAAAGGCACATTAACAAGATATATAAAAATAAATAAATACATAATAGAAACAGGAGTATGGTGCTACAGATCTAGGAAGTTAAAATCATAGGCCTCAATTAATTTTATTGATAATTGTCTTGAAAAAAGCTCAGATCCTATAATCAAATCCCACATATATTATGTTTGTGCTCCCCACTCAATATCAAGAAAAAAATTTACAATATTTGCTATAGTTGTTTTGACTCTCACTCATACTTAACCATAAAAGTTATATAGTTTGTTTGTTAATTCATACATGTATGTGGATTTTAATGCTAAGAGAGAAGAAAGAGACACCTAAGTGTTTTCGTAAAAAAATTCAAAAAAAGAAGAAGCCTAGCTGAGGTTAAATAATTCTAATCGTTTACAATCAATTACAAATGATGCTCTTTCCAGTGAGAAGATATTGATACAATATAATAAACATAAGCTATCTATAATAGATTTCATAATAGAGTCTAGAAGAACATTATAGCATGAGATTTATCTTCAAGAGCCCATTTGTTATTTATTTAGTCATTCGGTTTTTTTTTTTTTTTTTAACTTCCAAGCTATCTTACATCAAAAGTAGATTATTTGGTCCGGTGCTAGGACCTAGAGGAAGGTTCGGTTTTGTCTAAAAAAGTGCAAATACCGAGTTTTTTGAAAAACTCGATATTTGCACTTTTTGACCTATTTTTGCCTAAAACCGAACCTTCCTCTACATCCAGTGAAAGGACCTAATAATTGCTCCTACTATTTCTTCTATCTCTATAGGAAAATTGTCTATTACCGGTTGATTAAATAAGTTAATTACAATTTCTTCTATCACTACAGTAAAATCATCCAACCAAAATAAAATATTAAACTTAAAAATAAATTGAATAAGTTATTAAATTAACAATTAGTTAGAATACTTTATTAAATTAATAATTATTTAAAATAAACTATAAAATTATTGATTAATTAAATTACTAATATATTATTTTTTTAGAAATTATTTAAAATCCACCAAAAAATAATGGCAGATTTATTGAGGTCGAAAAATTCGCTGGAAAAGCTGTCTCATTGTATTCGGTCGAAAACCCACGAAAAATTGACCGCTAGAAATCCCTAAAAAATTCCGTCAGTAATGTGTGATTTTTTGTAGTGTATTTGACAAATTCAATAAATTAATTATTTCCATATTTTTTGTTTCATTTAGCCTATGTATTAAGTTGGCATTCATTATGGATGTTAATTCATATTCCTTTCTTAGAGCCTAGGTATTAAATTGACATTCATGATGGGTGTTAATTTACATTCCTTTTTTTAGTCTATGTATTAAATTGATATTCATGATGAGTGTTAATTCACCTTCCTTTTATAGATTATTTTGTATCTATAAATGTTGGGCCAAGTTTCTAATACAAAATTAAGGAGAATAATTTTTTTATATTAAATTATTTTTCTCTACAAGCTTGGTCTTAAGCAAGCACCTCATGCTTGAAACCAACAACTTTGCTCCTTTCTTATATATATTGGCTTTGTTAATTCAAGAGAAACATGTGGTTGTTCATTCACTCTAAAGTATGTCTAACAATATATAACAACTCAAACTATTAACTATCATCCGCTTTGACCTAAGGATCTCACAGTTTTATCATGTTGGTGTAACTTCCAAGGAGTACGTGAACTGCCTGAATTTGTGATTGATATGATTTTTGTATTATTTATAATTTACAAGTTCAATTTGAGGTAAATTTCAAATGATTTTTTACCTTTTGTATGTGTTTTCACATATTAACTCTAGTGCCCATTAAAATTCTTGCAACCCTTCTAATTTATATAATATTAAGATGTTAAATTATTTATTTCTTTACTTCTGTGAATGTTCCAGCACACAATAATGTGTATGTGTGATTTGCCCTAACAATAAAAGTACTTTTAAAAAGTTTGTATCAAAATATTATGATTAAAAGCTGTACATATTGAATTTTAAAATCATTAATTTTACTTATATAAAATATTTTACATCCTCAATCATCCCATGAGGTTAGTGACCACTCAGCTAAACTTCCAGGCTATCTTACATCGAAAGTAGATTAAATGATTTGGCCTCTACTATTTCTTCTATTGGACAAATCAAATAAATTAATTATTTCCTTATTTTTGGGTTCATAGCCTATGTATTAAATTGGCATTCATTATGTTTGTTAATTCGCATTCCTTTCTTTAAGCATATGTATTAAATTTACATTCATGATGAGTGTTAATTTACTTTCCTTTCTTTTTGACTATGTATTAAATTGATATTTATGAGAGGAGTTAATTCACTTTTATTTTCTTCATTATTTTGTATCTATAATTTTTATACATAATTTCTAATACAAAATTAAGGAGAATAATTCCTTTCCATCAAATTATCTTTCTCTGTATACTTGGTCTTAAGCAAGCATCCCATGCTTGGAACCAACAACTTTGCTCCTTTCTTATATATATTGGCTTTGTTAATACAAAGTGAAACACATCGTTGTTCATTTACTCTAAAGCATACCTTACAATATGTAACAGTCCAAACTCTTAACCATCAAGAGATATTGTCCACTTTAGCCTAAGGATCTTATGATTTTGTTATGTTGGTGTAACTTCCCAAGAGGTCACTCATACCAATTTTTTCTTGGATGAACATGCTTAACTGTGGAGTTTTTTAATGAAATTATAACAATTACACCTAAAAGTATCTTGACATTTAAGAGTTTAGTTTTTTTTTTTTTTTAACTTAAAGTGTTTCACACAATATATCTCCTAGTATAGGTGGACAATATAATTCTCAGGTGGCAATGACACTCTTCTTAAATAGGTAACCAACCATTTTTCTTAAAAAAATTCCATCAAAGATCTTAGAGATCTCACATATTTTCTCATTTTCAAAGACACCCTCCTCTAAAAGCAAGATCTCTTAGATAAGACAAATATGGAAAATGCCAATGACGTTATGACGCCCATGTCATATCTACTGCAATAATATTCTTTCCCATTATGGTAACTTTTCATGATTTTATATGTATGTTATTTGTTCTAAACATGCTCTATATTTGCATGTTTTTGGGACAGTTAGGCCAATTAAGACAAACTCATATATACATCACATTCACAAGACTCAAACCAATGACCTTTTAGCTGATAACCTATGCTCCCAACCAACATACTAAGTCATTTCTATTATGGAGTGGTCTTAAGGAGTTCCTATGAATGGAATTTGAAACTTGAAAATTTTCATTGGCAACACTATAGTGTTAGGTCTAAATACTATGCCATTAAGATCTCGAGAAAACTATAAATTAATTATACCATATCAAAGCACTAAATTTTAAAAATAAAACCATTTGTTTTCTTAACCCAACTAGCTAGAGAGAGAAAGTTTGTTTCAAGCTAATTCGGGTTGATTTAGTTGTCAGCCCAGTCGGAAAGTTGCTCGATTTGAGGCATATTACACTTTACCTATTTAGATTTTTAATAATTTGAAGTTATGAGATTTTTCTTATTTTAAGAATAATGTTCTAAGAAAATTTACTTGAATCTCAATGTATATTTGAATTAAAAGTTTTAAAACTACATCAAGATAATCCAAACTCAAATTTCAACAAATTTAGAGTCAAATTGAACATTGCGCTGAGAAGAATTAAAAAGTGATTCGATTTGAGTTTAAATGAGCTGAAACCATGCACTTTTAAGTGTGTTTAGAGACTTCAAGATTGTTGGAACATAAAATGATATTAAGATCTTGTATGCTTAAAGTTAGATCAAGTGTCTTCACAAAATGAATCAAAGGACCCTGACCCTAAAATTACTTGATTTCAATATCATTAGGGTACTTAAAAAATAAAAAAGAAAGATCTATGATCAAGGGGATTTTTATTTATTTTTTTAATAAAACCCACACAATGGGGCCTATGTGTTAATTAAAAGGAGATTGCAAGTCCTTCGTGAACCAAAAATCTCCTAAAAATACATCATTGGAAACAAAACCTATGAGCCGATGATCTAATCTATTACAAGATAAAACACAAGAAATAAAACCAAAAGCAACAAAAAATCCAAAAATGCCAACAAAAAATAAAGGCAACCAAGGATGAAACCAAAGAGAGAAACCACCAGAGCGAAACCTCCAAGTAAACAACAGTAGATTGACAAACAACATTAGACGAACAATAGGGCAACCTGCAAAGCAACTCCACACAACTACCCATAACAAAAGAAAAGATGCAACGAACTAAGAAGATAAGAGAAACTGAAATATTAACCCCCCCCCCCCC
>NW_021319083.1:14474319-14483868 GCF_001605985.2 Dendrobium catenatum | reverse complement strand
CAAAAAAAAAAAAAAAAAAAAACAACGGCTCTCATCCAGAAAGCCCAACCACCAAACAACCGGACATAGCTAAGAGAGACCAAATAACTAAAGTACCAGCAAGCAAACGAACTACTTTCTTTTAGAATTCCTTCTACCACGTTAGCTACCCCAAAGTGCAAAAGCTTTTATGTCAATCTGATTATCCTTCAATATAAACATAGCATGAATATCATCTTCATGCCCATGGAAATCTTCCCCATCATCCCCACAAGGTGAGGAGACAGACTCCTAAACCCAGTCATTTTGATCCACATCTGCTAATTGATTTTTCAAGACATCGTTTGATATTAATGAAACATGGACATCAACCAAAACTTATTTGGCAGTTCCAACAAAGTCACTGGAGATTCCATACATCAAGTAGCCAAACTCGAGAAATTCACAGCATCCCAAATTACAATAGGCAGACAATGCACCCACCAAAGAGCTCAACGCATCACAGACTCCAGAATCAACATCCACTAGAATACTTGTAGAATCAAGAACCATAATAGCATCCTCACCACCTCCATCATTAGAAATTAGAGCCGAACTAGAAATATGGTTAACCAAGCAAGTGTTTGGGTCCAAAACCAAATTGACACCTCTCCAATTTCACACGACAAAGCTAAAGGCGAACTAACACTGATCGGAATAGCGCCCCATTAGCGATGCCAGTAACATTTTCAACATCATTGTATTTAACTGGGCAAAGACATTTTTTCTCATTTACCACCACTGCCTTAATTGACGAAGTAGGCATTACATAACCTACAATATTCAAAATTTTTCAAAACACCAGAAGAATTCTTATCATGAGTAACATTAGCATCAGCAGTAAATAAAGCATAAGATGGATTCAAAGCCTCAACAATACCCGTTAGCGGACTAGAATCAGAGACAACAACATTGTCCGATATCAGAATGGAAGCAGAAATGGGACGACAAGCACCAACAGAATGACCAATACATTTACATTTAGCACAAAATAGAGGGAAAACCTCCATTTAAATCTGCTGTATGCAGCCTAAATTAATCGAACCTAGACAAATTCTATAAGGTTAGTCTTTGGTAATGTCTAGCTCTACCAAAACACACGTAATAGACGTCCTAAATCCAAGGCAGTGGCATTATCAAATTTTAATGATCAACCAAACAACAAACCCAAACCGTGAAGGATACAAGGGGAGAGAAGGTGCGACCATAAGTTGGGGAAAGAGATCCAGATGGGGATCACCAGAGACTAAATGCCAATATCAACTAAGGGAGACCATTTGGTTAATTTCATGTAACAATTATTAACAAAATATGATATATGGCAGAAAACACTACTGTAATCTAGGTTATTACCCAACTTTATCAAAGCATGTGAACCATCTAACATGGTAACCGAAATCTCTCCAATCAAGTTATGGCTGAAGAAAAAAAAAATCGGATTATATTCGAGACTAGGCTGACGGGAAGGAAAGAAGCCAACTAAAGCAAATTTAAAAGGAGCAGCCAGAGCAAAAAATTCCTCCGATATCCATAAGGATGGTAATCCACGAAATGTTGTAGGTTTTAGGTCGGAAAAACTCTCAGAGGTAGTCGAACAAGATAAAGCATCAAGAAAAGAATGAGATTTAGACGACCCTTCCCAAAAAGTGGGACATATATTATTGTAAATTTAATTAAAAATTGATTAACTTTTAATTAAACCATAATATAATCTAAATTTATTACAAATTTTTTAAACTAAATTAATATTTATGATATATGATTAAATTTTTGTATTCATGAAAATTTAGAAAAAAGGCATCCTTCCGATGACCCGATTAGGAGAGTAGATGTGTTAGATTTTGCTTACGTTAAGAAAGATAGAGATAGACCTATAAAGACTTGCTTAGAAAATATTAAAAATTACCTTTATTTATTATATTTAAATAAAAAATTGACTCTTAATATGACACAATAGAGAAAAATAGATTTATGTAGCCGACCCCATGTACCTGGGATAAATGTTTGTTTTTGTTTTTTGTTGTTTTTACTGTTGTATGGAAATGTAGTAAAAGTTGAATTAAAACATGAATTGTTTTTATTTATTTCCTCTTAAATTTAAGTTAATATAAGCTCCTTTAGCTAATTTAAATTAATGCTAAGTTCCTTTTCATAAAATTGCCAACATATTATATTTTTCAAACTAGCGTTAGTGCCGAGGTGGAGCTTTGGGATTCTTCAAGCCATATAACTCTCTTGATTTCTAGCCCAAGGTCCCAACTTTCAAAAGTCTCTACTAGAAGGTCCCCTTTCATATGATGAGTGAGAACCAACGTATAGATTTTTTTGAGTGGCATGCTCCATAAATATGAAGAAGATCCAAAGCAAATTCAAAGTGTTCAACCAGATGACACATATCGATTCCCTCAATCATAGAGTGTTCATTAAGAATTTAGGTTCCTTAAGGATATCAAAAATTAAACGGTATCAGGTCTGTTGAATTCTTCTAGTCGAGCTGCTCGATTCGATGATAAGCATGTTATTTTTGATTATTTGGTCATCCAATTAATGCTTTGAACTTTTCAAATATGCTTCAGCCCACTTCTTTGGACCTAGTTAGACTCAGATTGAACCAATTTTGGCATGGTTGGGTTGGTCTAATGGAGACGCTTAGTTTGACTTTAATCGAATCCATTAGGATTGAGACTACAATCTCTATGCACACGACAATTGCTTTTTCTAGACTTTTTTGGTTGGTTGGCCAAAAAAATTTGGAATATATCATATTAGATGATCAAAAATTTTGCTTTTTGAATCAAGGGTTCCTAAGTTCCAGACTTATCTGAATCTTATTAGAATCCAATGCATTTCATCAAAATACATCTTGTCTTTTCACCCTTGTAGCGCGATGCACAGTCAGTACTATAGTCCATAGGAGCTACTTGATATAGTGAACAAATTTGAAAACCATCTAAATAGTTTAAAAAATAATAAAGCTTATTGAAATTAGAGTTTCGATGGTCTCGAATTTAATTTAGGAAGTTGCCAACTAATATATGCTTTGAGATTCAAGCTTGTTCATGATAGTTTTGGTGATGTAATCAACATCTTTAGGGTCTAATACATGGAATAAAAAAAAAATTTTGGCAGCCAACGATGGAGCCATAATTTTTTTGATGTGGGGGCAAAAATCATTGATGTAAAAAAAAAAAAAAAATCTAAACCTTCTTTATCCGGGCTTGGAATCGGCATTGGTGGTTTAATTTTTTTTTAATCATTAGTTTCGTTATAAAAAGATAAAATATATGATAAAACAAAAAACTTACATATTTTTTATAATTTCTCCTCTAAGTCTTCATTTTTTGAAACCGTTGTACAATCAATTCATTATCAATGCTATTAAATATATCCTTCTTACAATTTTTAAAGTAGCTTTATAGTATAAAAATTAAAATTTATGTACTTAAAAATTTATTTTAAGAAGCATTAAGAAAGACATACCAGACAAAGCCTTAGTTGCCCGATAGAGGGTTAGATTTTTGTTATGGTCCTTCTCAAAGTACAATTTTTGTATGGCTAAAATAATAATTTTGTGTTATATATATTATCATAGATTTAATATACATGGAATTTAAATTTTAGATCTTAGCAGTAACTTTTGAGATTTTTACCAATTAGTTGATATCCAGACAATGATATAGTTTGTTTGAGTTCGAATTAAGAAAAATAATAATTGTGATGAATAATAAATTTTTTTGAAGATATGACCACATCAAAGAAGTAGGGTTCTGAAAGAAAAAATGGACATAAAAAAATTCGCTTGGTTAGCTCATTTAATTAGTAAACAATCTAAATTCAAATACTATTTTTTCAACATATTGGCTTAATAAATAAAGCAGGAATTTGAATTAAAATGCATTATATATATAAGTAAATAATAAATATTAACAAATCTTGGGGGCATCGTCATATATACCAATTATTTGAATGATAATCAGTAAATAACAAAAAATGATTATACAAATTGAAAATCATTTTCATAGAAAAAATTAAAATTTGCTCAAGTGAACAAAAATAAACACAAACTATATGAAATTTTTTCATTTAAAATTTTAAAATTATTTTAACTCAAATAAAAATTTACTATTAATTTTTTTAAAATTTAATATAATTTTTACCAGTTAAAATAGAATCATAAAATTAAAATTGAAACATTTTTTTTAAAAAAAAGAATGATAAAAAAATACTTAAAAAAAATTATTAGTTAAAGAGTTTTTTTGCTTTTTGTACGTACAATAGAGTGGATTTTAGCTTTTATTTGCAATATGCTACGGAGGGAGGAGAGAGAGAGAGAATATTCATGTTTATATTAAGTATAATATTAGCAAAGAATGAATATGTTCTTCTGGCAATCATTAATTTTTTTTTCAAGTATAATTTATATTAACTATAATATTAGAAAAGCATGAATATGTTCTTCAGAATATATTCATGCTTTGCTAATATTATAGTTAATATAAATATACTTGAAAAAAAAAAGATTAATGATTGCAGAAGAGCATATTCATGCTTTGAAAAAAAAAGAGATTAAAAGTACACACCGCCAATGCCTACAAGCTGGCGGAGCGTCCTTTTAATCTCCTGCAAATTAATTTTTGACCTCCCCACTAAATTTAATTGTTGCATCCATACATGAGGAGTAAATGTGAATTGCCCCGAATGGCAAATTTGCTTATATATATATATTAAGTTTTTGTTTAACACAAAATGCCCGGCTCGTTAATTTAAATTTCAAATGTATATTTATTTATTTATTTTAATTATTTAAGTTAAAATTGATTTGTTCAATTTGTAAATTTTAAATGCTAAAAATATTTTACAATTGTTAGGTTATTTAAATTTGTTTCAAATTAATGTTTAATTTTCTGAACAATAATTTAGTTGTTTAACTCTCTCGATCTTATCAATTATATTTGAGTTTAGTAATTTAAAATGATTTTAAATTAATTAGTTTAATTAATTAGCATTTCTGATTTAATTAATTGTTTTGATTGATCAATTTAGAGTTAGTTATTTTAATTAGTATATATGGTTTTATTAGCCGATTAATGTTTTATATTAATTAAACAATTTTTTTAAATTTTAAATTAAAGTTTTATTAAAAGGATTTTTGAATTAAAGTTTTAATTTTAAATACTTACTGTTCAGTATTAGTTGTTTAGGTATTTAAACTTCTCTTATATGATTTAATTAAATTAGAAATTTGCCCTTAATTAGTTTTGCCAATCAGATGCTTTGAATTTGGAAGAAATTAAGCCTAGCTCATTTGTTTCTGTTCTCCGGAAGTAATCGGATGTAAGAAGCTCTTAGAGTTTTGATTAGTTTGAAATTAGACAGTTTCATTAATTAAAAAAAAAATAAAAGTTTAGATTACCTCTCTCTTTGATTTTAATTATGTCGGTAATGAGTGATCTTCTTGCAATGTATTGGCATGGACAAATTAAATAAATTAATTATTTCCTTATTTTTTGTTTCATTTAGACTATGTATTAAATTGACATTCATTATAGGTGTTAATTCACATTCTTTTATTTGAGCCTATGTATTAAATTGATATTCATTCATGATGGGTGTCAATTCACTTTCCTTTCTTTGTGCCTATGTATTAAATTTATATTCATTCATGATGGGTGTCAATTCACTTTCCTTTCTTTGAGCCTTTGTATTAAATTGATATTCATGATGGGTGTCAATATAAATTCACCTTCCTTTTTATTCATTATTTTATATCTATAAATATTGCACCAAGTTTTTAATAAAAAATTAAGGAGAATAATTCTTTTACATCAAATTATCTTTCTCTATACATGCTTGGTCTTTAAACAAGCACCCCATGCTTGGAACCAACAACTTTGCTCTTTTCTTATATATACTGGCTTTGTTAATTCAAAATGAAACACATCGTTGTTCATTTACTCTAAAGAATGCGTAATAATATATAATAGCTCAAATTCTTAACTATCATCTGCTTTGGCCTAAGAATCTTACAGTTTTATCATGTTAGTGTAACTTCCAATGAGTACCTGAACTGCCTGAAGATGTGATTGATATGATTTTTATATTATTTTATAATTTACAAGTTCAATTTGAGGTAAATTTGAAATGATTTTTTAACTTTTCTATGTGTTTTCACATAATAACTCTAGTGTCCATTAAAATTCTTGCACCCCCTTCTAATTTGTATAATATTAAGATGTTAAACTCTCTATTTCTTTACTTCTATGAATGTTCCAACACACAATAATGTGCATGCATGATTTGCTCTAACACTAAAAGTACTTTGAAAAATTTGTATCAAAATATTATGATTAAAAGCTGCACATATTGAATTTTTAAATCATTAATTTTACTTATATAAAATATTTTATATCCTCAATCATTCCATGAGGCCAGTGACCTACTCAGCTAAACTATCAAGCTATCTTACATCGAAAGTAGATTAAATGATTTGGCCTCTACTATTTATTATATTGGATAAATCAAATAAATGAATTATTTCTTATTTTTTGGTTTCATAGCCAATGTATTAAATTGACATTCATTATGTTTGTTAATTCACATTACTTTCTTTAAGCCAATGTATCAAATTGACATTCATGATGGTTTTTAATTTACTTTCGTTTGTTTTAGTCTATGTATTAAATTGATATTTATGATACGAGTTAATTCACTTTCATTTTCTTCATTATTTTGTATCTATAAATTTTGTACCTAGTTTCTAATACAAAATTAAGGAGAATGATTTTTTTCCATCAAATTAACTTTCTCAGCATACTTGGTCTTAAGCAAGAACCCCATGCTTGAAACCAACAACTTAGTTCCTTTCTTATATCTATTGGCTTTGTTAATACAAAGTGAAATACATCGTTGTTCATGTACTCTAAAGCATACCTAACAATATGTAACAGTCCAAACTCTTAACCATCAAGAGATATTGTCCGCTTTAGCCTAAGGATCTCACGTTTTTGTCCTAATATTGCTATAACTTCCCAAGAGGTCACTCATCCAAAATTTTTCCTGGATGAACATGCTTAATTGTGGAGTTTTTAATTAAATTATAACCATTACATCAAAAAATATCTCGATATTTAAGAGTTTAATTTTATTTTTACTTAAAGAATTTCACACAATCTATCTCCTAATATAGGTGGACAATTTCATTCTGAGGTGGTAATGATACTCTTCTTAAATAGGTAACTGATCACCAACTTTCTTAACCAATATCCAACAAAGATCTTAGAGATCTCACATATTTTCTCATTTTCAAAATCATACCCTCCTCTAAAAGCATTTTCCTATCCTAATATAAATACATTCAAGATCTCTTAGATTAGAAAATATGGAAAATGCCGATGTCATTATGGTGCCCATGTGATGCGTACTGCAACAATATTCTATCCCAATATGGTAAGTCTTCATGATTTCATATGTATGTTATTTGTTCTAAATACGCTATGTATTTGCATGTTTTTTTTGGGACGGTTAGGTGAATTATGACAAACTCACATATACATCACATAGACAAGACTCGAACCAATGACCTCTTAGTTGGTAATCTAAGCTCCCAACCAACATACCAAGTCATTTCTATTCTGGAGTGGTTCTAAGTAGTTCGTGTGAATGGAATTTGAAACTTGAAAATTTTTCTTGGTAGCACTATAGTGTTAGGTCTAAATACTACACCATTGAGATCTCGGGAAAACTATAAATTAATTATACATTAGAGTACTAAAATTTCAAAATAAAACCATTTCTTCTCTTAACCCAACTAGCTAGAGAGAGAAAGTTTGTTTCGAGCTAATTCGGGTTGATTTAGCTGTCTGCCCAATTCAAAAAGTTGTTTGATTTGAGGCATATTACACTTTGCCTATTTAGATTTTTGATAATTTGAAGTTATGAGATTTTTCTTATTTTAAGAATGATATTCTAAGAAAATTTACTTGAATCTCAATGTATTTTTGAATTAAAAGTTTTAATAAAATATGAAAGAAGCAACATACCATATATATCCATAGTTATGAGTGAAAAGATAAAACTAGGTACAGTCACGTCCAGCTTTGTCGTCACTTACGTGCAGGTTAAGAAATTATATACCTCAAGTCCAACATAATTGGGCAGGGGCTCCCCCCTCTCTCTCTGGATTAAAGGGCAGCTGGTTGTCTGCAAACGTAACTCAGCGACTTCAACCTCCTTGATGCTCTACTTTGTCGGCATTGATCATTGGCCGTTTGGCGGGTAAGGATATGTTTTTTTTCGTCTTGCAGTGCTTTTGAGTTCTGAGTATTTTTGTTCCGTCGTGCGTAATTAACTGATGTATTCAAATATGGAAAAAGTGCCGCTCGCTTCCATGTCCAACTTCTTCCACCACCATCTGCGGCCACCCCAAATCTTTTTCAGCTTTCTTACAACCATCTCCTTCTGAAAAGGTAGCGCTTTCATTTGCAGGCAATCCATAACATGCATCACTTTCAATGAAAGGGAATACAAATGACACTCCAAACACTCTCAAGCTTCTCAAATCTCTCAAGCAAAGTCTTCTAAGACGTGGGAATGCCCAACCGGCCACCCCAACGCCCTTCTCCTCCTCATCACCAATATCGATTTCATTATCAAGACCGATTATTTCTCCATTTCGCTGCAACGATACGAAGTGAGATCTTCTAAGATCGGCAATCAGAACACCCACGAGAGGTTTGACAAGTTGTGGCAACCAAAAATCGTTAGCAGAGTCAGATTTGGTAGCATCTCCGCAAGACAAACTCCTCTCCAAACAATCTCCTTTAGCTCTGGAAAGCTCATGAGCTCTACTTCCTCCAGCCTTGAGTGGGAAAACTTATCGCCGCGACCGTCGCATACCATCGACACCACCTCTAAGCTATAGCAAAACTTGATTTTTAGCATATGGATACTGAAATGACTGTTGCGGCTATGGAGCTACAACATTCGTTTATGTTAGCTGCACCATCGACACCATAAGTCCGTCAAGTTCTCGACTTTGCGGCTAGGGAGCTGGATCATTCGTTTCAGTATCCAAATGGTAAAAATCGAGTTTTGCGAGAGCTTAAAGGTGGTGTCGATGGTATGTGACGGTGGCGACGATAAGTATTCCCTCTCAAGGCTAAGGAAGTATAGCTCAGGAGCTTGAGAGAGCTAAAGGATATTGTTTAGAAAGGAGATTGTTTGGAAAGGAGTTTATCCTGTTATGTTTTCTTTACTTATTAAAGGAAAATATCAAGAAGAAATTATTTCTTTGTTATATGTAAAAGGTAATTTATGCTTTAGAAAGAAAATTTTCTGTTTTATGTTCATTCTGCTATAGGGTAGATAATAGAAAATCACGAGGACTTATTTTTTTTTACATTTTAAATGATCGGTTTTATGATGCCAAAATATATTATTTTATCTTGTAAAAATTGTTTTTCATAAATTTCTTTGTTATATGTAAAAAAGTAATTTATACTTTAAGTCTTTAACATCATACATGATCTTTTT
>NW_021319083.1:14453136-14473837 GCF_001605985.2 Dendrobium catenatum | reverse complement strand
TTAATAATAATAATAATAATAATAATACAATTAATTTTGCAAATTTTTAATGCTATTATTATTATGAATTATTATTAAACTATAATGAAAAGGCAGACATGGAGAAATTGCGAGAGGGAGCAAGAGAGAGAGAGAGGGGGAGAGGGAGAGGCAGAGGGAGAAGGAAAAAAGCGACGGGGGAGAGAGGAAAAGTGAGAGAGAATCTGATGAAAAAACTAATAATATTATAATTTTTATATTATTTAAATAATATTATTATTAACAATTTAATTATTATTTTAATTTCAGTTGTAATTATTATTATTACAATTAGGCAACCATAAATAATATAAAAAATAAATCAATTGATATAGATAGAAGAGAGACTTCTAGAAAGAGATGGGGAGAAAAGGTGAGTAAAAATAGACAGATATTATTTAGAGCATCTCTAACCGAACGTCATTTACTCATTTGCAGCTCTGATAAGTGTCCATCCGAACAACAAAAGAAATGTTTTTTTTTTTTTATCTCGGTTGTGAATAATGTGAAGTCAATATTGATTTTGCACTATTTAGAAATCAATATAAAAATACATATAAGAAAGAATATACATATAATTTTTTTTAGTGTTAGAAATTGAAGATAAATTATTTTTAAATATGGCTTTATAGTATTTTAAAATAAAAAATAAATTTTTTAATTGGAGTTGCCCTCATAGCATCGAGCTGTAGAGTATTGCATTATAAATTTTTATTTTTTAATATTTCTCTAAACAAATTTTCTCTCAATAATTCATCCTGGGCCCATACACGTGCAATAATAGCAAGCTGATGTCGGCCATTACTATTTTTCCTACATAAAACGCCCCTTGATAATTCCTTGATTAGATGTTTTCTACAAAAATTAAAAACACCTAATCATTCTTTTTTAAATGGTGTAAAAAACTCTAACCTTGTTGGATCCGAAGCATGTCCTTATAAAACTGAAAGATGATCATGATTATTGTCGTGTGTTTTGCCATAGATCCTATTTAGTGTTTAACTGCTTTATGAAGCTTACCAAGTGGTCGCCTCATGTGGATATCGGGGTTGAGTCGCCGGTTGTGCCCATTTAAGTTTCTTTCCCTCATTTGCGCCCTCACCTTTTTTCTCCCATAATTCTGCACGGTTTGAGTTTGCTCTTTGGCAAACCCCTGAAAGTTGATACCGCAACCTCTATTGGCTCTAGGCCACCCCTAGCTCGTGTTTTGGTTGAGTTGAATGTTACTAAGTCTTTCCCTGACAAGGTTTGGCTAGGGTCCGAGAAGTTTGGCTATGTTCAGCAAGTGGTTTTTGAGAATTTCCCTCAATTTTGTGGTTCTTGTAAGTGTTTTGGACATTTGTTTGGTCATTGTCAGTTTGATGCATGATGGGACGAGGATTTCGGGTATGGTTGCTTCTCCTCTTCCATGTGTGGCTGTTTCGCCTCCTCCTGTTATTGAGGAGTCTGTCTTGCCTATTTTGGAGAATCCGATTATTCCTAAGGAGATTGAGGATATTAATTTAGTGAATGTTGAGTCTGTGGGAGTTTTGTCTGCTGCCGGTGCCGCTCAAAATGTGGCTTTGGTCAATGCTGGCTTGTCTTCTTTTGTTCTGGTCCCCTCCTCATGTGTGCTTGAGAGTGGGATTATTCAATCTGTGGAAACTATGGCTGCTGCCTGTGTTGCTAGCCCCGTGGCTTTGGTCGATGCTAGTCCCTCGGTGGTGGTTCTAGCCCCCTCCCCATCTGCCTCTCCTGTGCGTGGGATGGAGTCTTCTAAGAATTTGCCCTTTATTTCTTCTTTTTCTGCTCCTAATCTTCATGATGTGGGAGTGTTGCATTGTCAAACTAATTGTACTGGTAGCTTGTCGTGTGGGGCTGTTGTGCGTGCTCTGACTAACTAGTCTATGGAATATGTTGAACCTTTTGGTTGTTGCCTGTGAGGTGTCTTCTCCTATCTTTGAGGTCAGAACCTATTTTGCTTCTCCATTGCATTTGAGTTTGGGGGATGTTTCGGTCCCTTCAGCCCCTCGGCTGTCGTCCAGTGAACCTTTTACTGATGTCCCGATTTCTCTTATTTCTGATGAAGAATTAAAATGTCGTTTCAAGTCTTCCATGAATGGTTACTGTCGTGAGGAAATTGATTGGTTGGAGGGGTCGAACATTTCTAGTGGTGATGATGGACTTGGAACTGATTTTGCGTTACAGATTGTTCCTCCTGTTAAGCATGTTACCTCTCGTGGAAGGAGTAGGGGTAGGGGTTGGCAGAAAATAATGTTGTGCTTTGGGTTGGTATCATTTTATCTCTTTGAGTTGCAATTGTTGGCTACTTTGGTGGTTGGTTTTTCCTCTGTTGATATTGGTTGTTGTTTTGGAGGTTGTGGGCATTTATGTTGCCCTTTTCAATCGGTTTCGCTATGGACGATGAGAAAGCAGCTTTGCTGCGTGCATCGTGGATGGCGGGGCTGGTTGGCAACCTGAGTGGCTCGGTTTTGGCAGCTTTTCGCTTCGTTTTTCTTCCATGGATGGCCCCTCCCTAGCAACCCAGTGCTGGTCTGAGTCCGAGTTTGCTATTTTGACTCTCCCCTCACTTTATTTTCCTTGCTTTTTATTTATAATTTGTAATCTATTGCTGTGGCCCTGTGGGGTCTTTGGTTGTATCCCTTCTTATTTAATGTATTTTATTTTCGTTAAAAAAAAAAATCAATTTGAGGGGAATGCATAATTCCACCTTCATGGATATGATTTATAGGAAACTTGAAAACTCAGAACATCTTTAGTACAATATAACACACATTTTTTTTATTATTTTTTTTTTAGTACAATATAACATACATAGCTCAAAATAAAATCATTAAATCATTACATAAATACCTATGTGTGTGCAGAGCTTTTGAGGTCGTTATAATTACAAAGTTTCTAAATTTTGTTCTGATTGAGCATTTAATCTTATTGGAAAGTGGTTATATCGGTGTTTGTAGTTCTAAGAAATCTCATTATTTATTTGTAGGATTCATCTGATGTATTTTTGGTCCGTCGTGTGTAATTAGCTGAAAGAAAAGTTCTTTCAACTCCTTTTTTCTCTGGCAGTTGAAAAATGGGTCGGGTTTGGGTTGATCCGACGGGTGTCAATATTTGACACGACACGAAAACCCACCCGGATGCACCGGGGTCCGGGTGACGTGGCGCATCTGGTTTCAAACGGGTCGGGTTCGGGTTGACCCGACGGGTGTCAATATTTGACACGACACGAAAACCCACCCGGATGCACCGGAGTCCGGGTGACGTGGCGCGTCCGGATTCGCCTCCGGACTAATCCGAACGCCTTAAATAATAATTTTCCCAAATCAAAATACTAATATGAGCTGCCTAGTACTAATCTAATCAATCAAATCAAATCAAATTTTGCAATGGTACACAAAATTGTACTCGTTACTTCATTTATAAATTTGATTGATCTACAATTATATTAAAATATTTTTTTTTTTTTTGCATTATTTGGGATTTATTGAGATATTTCATTCATATTTAGGAGCTCTACGTGCTTCATTTTAGATTTCTACCAAATGGCTCTTCCAACTTCAACCAGCTAATGTGTACTTTGTTGTGTATCAATACCTTTCGCCAAGGAAAGGCTTCACTTGTAATCAAGTATCAATACCAATGGAATAATTTTGGCTAGGCCATGCCCCATGATTTTTACCTTTTCTTTGTGCCCATTATAATTCTTGCACCCCCTAGCCTTCTTATTTGTATAATATTAAGATGTTAAACTCTCAATTTTTTTTACTTTCGTGAATCTTCAAGCACACAATAATTAAATCCTTTTATATCCCCAACCATCGCATGAGGTATGGGACCTACTCAGCTAAACTTCGAGGCTATCTTACATCAAAAGTAGATTAAATGATGTGGCCTCTACTATTTCTTCTATCACTATAGGAAAATCCTCCAAACAAAATAAAATATTAAACTTAATAATTAATTAAATAAGTTATTAAATTAATAATTAATTAGACTAATTTATTAAAATAATAACTAATTAAAACAAATTATAAAATTATTGATTAATTAAATAATGAATAGATGATTTTTCAAAAATTATTTACAATCCACTGGAAACCCGACGTAAAATCTGCAAGAAAATACCGGCGGATTTATAGAGGTCGAAAAATTCCGCCAAAAAAGCTATCTCATTGTATTCCGTCGAAAAATCGTCAGAAAATTGATTGCCAGAAATCCATTAGAAAATTCCGTCGGTAATGAGTGATTTTCTTGTAGTGTATTGAACAAATTAAATAAATTAATTATTTCCTTATTTTTTGTTTCATTTAGCCTATATATTAAATTGACATGCATGATGGGTGTTAATTCACATTCCTTTCTTTGAGCCTATGTATTAAATTGACATTCATGACGGGTGTTAATTTACTTTCTTTTTTTAGTATATGTATTAAATTGATATTCATGACGAGTCTCAATTCACTTTCCTTTCTTTTAGTCTATATATGTAATAAATTGATATTCATGGGTGTTAATTCACATTCTTTTTCTATATTATTTTGTATCTATAAATATTGCATCAAGTTTCTAATACAAAAATAAGGAGAATAATTCTTTTCCATCAAATTATCTTTCTACATACATGTTTGTGTAATTTTCAAGGAGGTACTTGAACTAGCTAATGATGTGACTGGTATGATTTTTGTATCATTTTATAATTTACAAGTTCATTTTTTAGGTAAATTTGAGATTATTTTAACTCGTGATCTTTGATTTTATATTATTTGCAAACCGATTCATCGATATGATTTTGAAAACTTTCTTTAAGAATTTTTTAGAGTGTTTCTTCTCTTTTAGATTGATATAGAAATGTTTATGACTGACTTTTTTCTTAGATAGAAATATTGTAACAACCCAAATTATGAAAAAAGTATTTTTAAAATAAAATTTTGAATTTCTATTTAAACTACGGCGTGGGGTCTCTATTCTTGGTAGCGTTGCAGAGCTATGCAAGATAACAGAGTGGCGCCAGAAAATGACATTGTGCCATTTGAGTCTTGATTCCACATTGATTCTAAATTCTACATACAACGGAGCCGCACTTGGTCTGAGTACCGCACTTGGTCTGAGTACTGGGCACTAAGTTACTAACAATATTTTTTATTATAATAATTAAAGAATTGGTGGACGGGGTGGCATTGATATAGATTGGACTGAATTATTCATTCAACATAATGGGCGATTTTAATTTTTATTTCCTTCCACGCTTCTAATATTGATTCAAACAATCACTCTGCTTCTTTTTAAAGTTTATCCAAATTCTATTAGAATTAAATATTATTCTAAAAGAAAGGTAGTCGGCCGTACCCCTTTAGGAACGAACAACTTCAAAAATTTTAATAAAATTATTCTTCAAAATTTAAATACACAATTAATTGAATTAAAAAATTTTTAAAACACACTAAATCATTAGTTCAAGTTGATTCAATACAACCTAATATATATAAAAAAACTAAAATTCAACTATTATAAAAATTAGATTCCAGTCGGCACATTTAGTCCACTCAACAGAACTCGGTAGTTAATGTATCGATTATGAGTATTTAAAAAAAAATTATTTTTAAAATGACTATATTAATATAATTTCAAATGATAAGTAATTATAATTACTTCTTATTCACATGTTGCACGTTTCTAATTACATGATCTAATCATGTGCTGATGTTATTTTTTGAGCTTGATAACATTGTGGATCCTCACAAGAAACCTGCAAATCAACTCTACACCTGTATTTTATTGAGATATATGATATTCAACATCTATATTATAAACCTGTTAGAGCTATTATTTATTCTGATTTTATGGAAGAATAGCAAGCATTGATATCTAGTATCTCGGATGACATAGCCTTAGATTGCATCACCAGAGTACCGCACCGCATCCTCCCTAGACTCCGGTTGATCTGCCGGCGTGGGTCCGATTTAGTAAATCACGTCAACTTAATGGGTTAGAATATGTCCATGTCCTCCAAGAGGCCAAGTATAAATGCGTGCTCTTTCTCCATAGAATTGAAATAAACTGCAGCTATAAAGGTTTAGACATTGAATTAAATATCTCAATAAATTACAAGTGTAGAGTTGTGTACATTCCTGTATTAAACCCAAATAATGCAAAATAATATTTTTACTTAATTGTTGATCTTTAAAACTTATAAACGAAGTAATGAGTAAAATTTTGTGTGCAACTGCAAAATTGGATTTGATTGATTTATGTAGATTCGTATTAGACAACTTATCCTTATATGTTGATTTGGAGGTTTAGCTACCTATCATAACGACCGCAAAAGCATTGCCTGATGACAAAAAACATATTCTTTTTTATTACATCTTCGGTATCAATGACAGAACCAGAGGCAGATATCTGATCAACTAAAGAATTGATTTCGGACATATATTTGGTTACAGTTTGATTCTTGAGAGAAACGTTGTGGAGAGAATTCTTAAGCTGGGTGACTGTTGATCTATTCGTAGATTGAAAACGAATTTCTAGAGTTGACCAAATCGCAACTGTCGAATCAAGATTGACAACGTAGGGAAGGATTGAGGGTGAAATAGTGGAACATAGGGTTGCGTCTAGGCTTTTGTTCGTTAGAATCCATTGGTTGAAAGAGGATTAGGGATTGAGCTTCCATCAGGTTGAGAAAGAATGGATGAAGGACAGGAGAAACTGGGATCAAGAAACTTTTCGAAGCGATTTGCCCAAAATATTTTTATTATTTGAGCTTTCCACACATAATAGTTGTCAGTGGCTAGCTGAATCGAGACAATCATCTTCAGATTCACGACTACAAACTTCAAGATTGATGGGATGAAAGGATCTTCAAACTCCTCCACATCCGTTTGCTTGCCAGGTTGCGATGTAACAGAACTCCGATTACTCAAGGTGATTTAACACTTCTCACCTATGTCGACGCGGATTGGGCTGCGGACTCCAATGACCAAAAATTAATTTCTAGATTTTGTACCTTTCTTGGACCAAATATTGTTTCTTGGTCTGTAAAGAAAACTGTTGCTCGATCTTCTACTGAAGCAGAATATCTCTCTCTAGCCTCTGCTACTTTTGATGTTCTTTGGCTTCGTCTTCTCACCGTCGAGCTTCAATTTCCTCAACAATCTTCAACTACAATTCATTGTGATAAAACTTCCACAATAACACTTGCGCACAATCCCATTTTTCATGCTCGAACCAAGCACACCAAGATCGACTATTATTTCATTCGGGAACATCTAAATTCATGCGCCACCTCCATTATTCATCTCAGTTCAACCAATTAAATTGCAGATTTTCTAACAAAGTTCTTATCTCCTACTCAATTTACAAATATTTGAAACAAATTAACCATTCATCCTATGAATGATTAATCTGAGGGGGTCATTCATAATTGTATTGTAGGTTCCGGTTATGTTAAGTTTTCTCTATTTATATTATATATTTCTTTTATCTATATATAGCTACTTATGTATTGTTCAGACACTAACTGGGATAATAAACATTTCTATTTTCATGTTTCATTTCTTCTCTTCCTCTGTTTTCACATCTTCTTCTTCTTCTTGAGTACTGAGTCAGTCGGATTCATAGAGATGACCTTATAATGTAATTCAAAATAAGACATGCAATTTTGGGTAATAATGCAGTATATGCATGTGCAAATAAGATGAGCATGATGAGTACTTAAGATAGCATGTCTAAATCAGACATATTATATTATTATCCGCACTTGCATCTTATTTTGAATCAATATATTGCATTACCCGTCTTCATCTTTCTCTCAAGTCTCTTTTTTTCTTGCACTTGTGTTTCCTACTAAGCTAGCATGGCGATGTGCGTCAACGTCCAGTTTGTTGTACTCAAATTTCACGAAATACGGACATACCTGACTCGGCAAATTGGATATCTCCGGGATCCCGCACCCATATTTTTTAGTTCACCGAAGCCATGATCCATCTCCAATGCAAGGTTGAGGACATGAATAACATAATTCGCTCTGTCGGGCTGCACGGCCAAACGGTGAAATATGAAATCCGAGATTGGTTAAGAAAGATCGCTGTGATTATCAAAAAGGTCTCCAAAATCCAAACTGACTATAAAAATAACACCTTTCGTTGGTCCATAAACCATTGCGCGGTGCAAAGCCTCGCTGAAGTCAGCGCGGTGCAAAGCCTCGCTGAAGTTAGCGCGTTGGTTAAAAACTCCGTCGTCTTGAAGAAAAGTTTGGTACCAGCTTGGTGGCAACGATGCCAAATTTGGAGTATTTAACCAACATGCTGACTTCAGCGAGACTTTGCACCGCATGGTGATTTATGGACCAACGAAAGGTGTCATTTTCATAGTCATTTTGGATTTTGGAGACCTTTTTCGTAATGGTGGCGTTCTTTCTTAACCAATCTAGGACTTCATAGGTCACCGTTTGGCCGTGCCACTTGGCGGAGCTGATTCTATTATTCATGTCCTGAACCTTGCATTGGAGATGGATCATGGCTTCGGTGAACTTAAAAATTCTGGGTGCGGGATCCCGGAGATATCCAATTTGCCGGGACAAGTTTGTCCGTATGTCGAGAAATTTGAGTACATCGAACTGGACGTTGATGCACATCGCCAAGATAACTTAGTAGGAAGCACAAGTACAAGGAAAAAAGAGACTTGAGAGAAAGATGAAGACATGCATATACTGTATTATTACCCACACTTGCATATGTCTTATTTTGAATTCCATTATTAGGTCATCTATGATGAAATTCTTGTTTAAGTTTATATGATATCCATATTATTGTATGATTTTTGTGTTTTATATACAACAGAATATACATCATATGCTCAAAGCTCCAATTCCATTATTAGCTCATCTTTCCTAGCTTAGCTTCTAGAAAGTATCTTTAACACAAGGTTTAGTGTTTAGGGTTTAGGATTTAGAGTTTAGGGTTTAGGGCATGCCATTGAGAAGTTAATGCACTGCACATGGATTAGTTAGCTAACATCCATGAGCATATGGAAAACTAAAACCGTCAGGGAGAGGCAAACTTAAACAACATAAAAAAGACTACATTTGATTATCAAAATCATAGGAAGAGAGGCGAAGAAAATGGAGTTGAGGGTGAGGGTTGGGTTCAAAGTAGTGAGGAGTGAGGAGGGGGAGGAAGGGGTTTATATAGGAATAAAGTGCATAAGGGGTGATCGTGGTGATGCATCACTTGACATGGCTATTTAGGGATTCCATCCTATCCATTTGTTAGTGGAATGGGTCCATCCCCATCTTAGACATGGATAAATTTGAGTGCTTTGTACATGATCATATTTAATGTAGAAATGATATGGCGTGCATTAATCAATTAAATCCATCCATATCCAAGATGGACCCATTCCACTAATGTATGGAACAGATAGGATAGAATCCCTACATATCAATCACCCCTTCCACACTTCATTCTTATATAAACCCCTTCCTCCCCCTCCTCACTCCTCACTACTCTGAACCCAAACCTCGCCCTCAACTCCATTTTCCTCACCTCTCTTCCGATAATTTTGATAACCTAATTTAGTCTTTCTTCCGCTTTTTAGTTCGCCTATCCTCTGTGACTTCTCACTATAAATCTAATTAGAATCTCTTTATTTTTCATTTCAATCATCTATTTGTAATTTCTCTCACTCTCTCTCTTATAACTTCTTATTTCTTTGTTTTTTTTTTCTTTTTTAAGGATAAAATAATATATAAAATAATATATGATAATAAAATATGAATATTTAAGTACACAAATGTAGTCATCTAAACTTGTTATACTGTTTATTTGAGTTTTATTACCATATATTATATCATATTACGAAGTATAAGGGTGTGTATATCAGCTAAAGCCAATGAAATGATAACACACAATTGTGTACTTGTTTGTACATTAATGAAAGATTTCATCATATTACAATTGTGTATAATATTGTGTATTTGTATTGCCACTGAAACCCAATCTAATGGTAATAGTACATAATGTGGATTGTTATTAATGATGGTGCTAACTGTATATTTTAGTTTTACCTATATAAAGATATTTCATTTTACAAAAAAATATTTAATTATGTGTTCATATGATTTTTTTTTCTTTTTATTTTTGAGTTAAAACCCACAAATGAGCCTACGCTTTAATAAAAAAGGGGTGTTACAAGTCCTTAAAGAAACATCAGCTCTCTAAAAATACAACATTTAAAGTAAAACATATGAGCCAATAATTCAATCTAATACATGAGATAAACAACAAGAAAAGGAGCAAAACAACAATCGAGAGGACCCATAGAAAGTAGCCAGAAAACCTACAATAACGGGCCAACCGAAAACACCTTCAGCCGACAAGAATCACCCATAAAGTCACGAATAAGCCAACATTCATGAAAAACTAGGGAAGAAATAAGATAATTATATAGAAAAATAGAGGGCCAAGTGAGGAAAACCCCAGCAAACTGCCAAGGCAACCAAACCCACAACTACGGTCCACAACAAAACAAGCCAACCAAAACCAACCACCAGAAAAAAAAAACAAAGCCCTGAACAAAAGACACCAGCACCCAACAATAAACACAGCAAAACCCCACAAACAACAGATAAAACAGAGGAACAACAATAGTAACACAAAGCTCAGCTCAGAATTTTTAAACCTTCTTCTTCTTATTTTCTTTCCTAAGACGGAAGAGAAACAAGCTTTATCAAATTTCAACACATTCAAACCAAAATCCTATAAGGGCGCATTAGAACTACCACCATAGAAATCCCCATCATGACACTTATTATCTAAGTATTCCTCCATCCAATCAGAGTGATCAACAGGGTCAACAAAATGCACACCTGTATGCAACTCCCCATCCAAATTAATACACACATTCGGTAAGGGAGAAACAAAAAGATCAATAATATGGACTCTATTAGACACATCCAGCCCCTCAATAAGAAGATCATAATCCGTGATAGAATAAACACTATTAGGCACTAAATTAACCACAAGATCACAACCAACATTTGAAAAACTTAACCAAGCAGAGGAAGAAATTAAATGCTTACCAGAACTATCATAATTAAAATTAGTATTAACCATTTTATTACCATCATAATCCAAATTATTTGAAGAGTTATCACCGGAGGGAGTAGCTAGAAGAGAATCCATATTATTGTTAACACAACCAACTTCAGTAGAAGGAATAATAGGGAAATGAAAGAACCCATTCCTAATTTCTTTGATCATGGTCAATGAGTATGAATCAAACTTATTTTAATATTTTTGAATTATGCACGTTTCTAATTACATGATTTAATCATGCGCTGGTGTTATTTTTTTAGCTTGATAACATGGTGGTTCCTCACACGAAACATGCAAATCAACTCTACATACACCTGTATTTTATTAAGAAATATGCTATTCAACATCTAGATTCTAAACCTATTACAGATGTTGTTTCTTTTAGTTTTATGGAGGAATTGCAAGCATTGATGGACTTCAGGACATAGCCTTAAACTGCATCGCTAGAGTACCAACACTTCCTCCCTAGCCTCATATTGATGTTGTTTCTTTTAGTATTAAAAAACGATCTGAATATTAATTTCTTAATGAATAACAAACTAGTAAGTGATTGATATATATACATATATATATATATATTACTTTTCATCAGGAATAAATATAATTTTTGATGTATTTATTATTATTTTTATTAAAAAACTATTTTATAATATGCAATCACATTGGCGTGATATAGTAATAATTCACTCCTTCCACCATCCCCGTGAGAGAATTGGCTTGGCGCAATATCTTATCTTTACAATCCAAGCCTTAAGAGGCACTGCTACCTCCATAGTTGTAGATCTCCGCCCGCTGATTTACGACTTATACATCTATATCTCCACGGACGGTTCCTGGCACCGCCTCACCAGAGCCGATTTTGATGTTCACTCATATGGATCCACGTTATAAAATCTTTGTCGTCCGTAGCATGTTCTTCATCTTATCGCGCCCTCCGGCGACGTAAACCCTCCCGTCAACTGAGAAAGATCACACGACTGACATCGGTCTTCCCTTTCTCCACTCCCCAGTGAAGAGATATACAATCCACACATCTGGCATCGGATAGAGCCTCACGGGATCTCATCCGCTAATAAGGATCAGCCTCCTTTCGACAGCAACGTAATGAGCGAACATCGGAATCGTCTCTGGCGTGGTGAGCCGATGCCATGAATTATTGATCCATGGAGATATAGACGGATAAGGCGTAAACCGACAGGCGGAGATCGACAGCATTGGAAGCCAAGGAGGTGGCAGTACAGCTTAGGGCTTGGACGATAAAAATAAGATGCTCCACCGAGCCAATTCTCTAACAGTGACGGCGGAAGGAACGAGCTGTTACTAAATCACGCTAATGTCGACAGATCAGCCGGTGTTCGGGAGGAAGTGATGCGGTACTCTGGTAATGCAGCATAGTCTATGGTTATGCATCCGGGAGGTCAGGTATCACTGCTTGCTCATCCTCCAATCCATAAAACTAAAATAAATAGTAACAATAAAAGTTTTTAATTTTCAATAAAATATCTCAATAAATCCCAAATAATGCAAAAAATTAATATTTTTTACATAATCTTAGATCAATCAAATTATGAGTACAATTTTGTGTACTACTGCTAAATTGGATTTGATTGATTGATGTTGATTAGTACTACACAGCTTGTCTTGGTAAGTTTTCAACTAAAATTTTTAATATTTTTAACTAAATGTGGTATCAAACTTTTTGCGGGCTAGAATATACGCGGCGATAGAGTTAGAAAGTTTTCGTCTCAACGTTGTACGGATATCCAGCACACAAATTGAAGATGAAAGAACACCAGTATTTTTATGTGGAAAACCCTTGAAAGGGAAAAATCACGGAGCCCCTTTGAAAGAATTCAATCAGTGTTTGCTTGAGGTACAATAAACTAACTCGTCCTTAAAATTTAGAACAATCATATTACAATAATCCACTCCTTGATTGAAATTCAATTACAAACAAGAACTTGAGATTCAACAATGTTTGGTATTTAGGTTGAATCTTATAAGTCACTTGGAGATCGGACAGAATTTCGGCGTCACTTGGAGATTGGGCGGAGTTTTGGTGTCACTTGAAATTCGGGCAGAACTCCAGTCACTTGAAAGTCGGACGAAACTCCGGCGTTAGTTGAAAGTCAGGCGGAACTCCGACGTTAATTGAAAGTCGGGCGAAACTTCGGCGGTGGCCGAGGAGGAGTTTCTTCCCTCATTTCCTTCTTCTCTTCTCTTCTCCTTCTTACTTAGATCCCCTCTTAAGAGAAATAAGGGGTTATTTATAGTTTTTAAGGATGGCATGACCCATAAATAGGAGGAGGATCAAGGAAAAATGGAGAGTGGTTTGGATGGACAGTCGATATTCAATCCCTTGATCGTGGACCGTTCGTCAGACATTTAAAAGTCTTAATGATATTAGAATTTGGTAATTTTAGGCTCGTTGGATTTGTCTCATCGAGCCGCTCGATTCAACTATAAGCATGTCATGTTTGGATACTGTTCGGTAATCCAAATTGTTGTTTGAACCTCCCAACAACTCTTCGGGTATTTGATTCAGGCACATTTGGGCTCAGATTGAGTTGAATCTGTTTTCGTTGGGTTCGTACTTCTGAGACGCTCAGATTGACTATAAGTTTGCTGGAATCAGAGTTCAGATAATCAAAGATTTAATTCTTGAAACTTTTGGTCTGATTTTGCCTCGAGGTTCGTGCCCGATCAAGATAATTTTTTCCTGATATATGAAAACTAAAAAATGCACTAAAATAGATTTCATTTGACATTTCATTTTAGGTCAAATGAAATCTGTTTTGGTGTCTTTTTAACTTAGTTTGATATCTCATTCACTTGAAAATATTGAAAATTTTTGTGGAAAACTCTCCAAAATATCTCGAGAGGAAATTGTGCCTAAATTAGAAAAGATATTTTCTTTATATTATCATATATTATATTAAACTTTATTTTATCTTAAAAAGACAAAAAAAATAATGAAATAAAAAGTTATCCGAAAAAAATCCGTTTATGACATTCCTCTCATCGCCGGTGAGGTCTGTTGATTTTCCCGGCGGCGCTTCCTCCATCTCAGTTCGCTTTTCCTCCGCGGCTTCCCACTATAAATCTTAGGATCTCCATCTGCATTTTTCGTTTATAATCTTCCAAAAATTAAGCGTGATTTTAATGCATGCCGTGTCATTCCTACATTAAATATGATCATGCACTCAAATTTATCCATATCCAAGATGGGGATGGACATATTACACTAATGCATGGATAGGATGGAATCCCTACATAGCCATGTCAAGTCATGCATCACCATCATCACCCCCTCCGTAATTCATTCCTATAAAAACCCCTTCCTCCCCCTCCTCACTCCTCACTACGTACTTTGAACCCAACCCTAACCCTCAACTCCATTTTCCTCACCTTTCTTTCCATAATTTTGATAAGTGAATTTCATCTTTCTTTCGCTGTTTCAATTCGCCTTTCCTCGCCGGCTTCTCATTTTAAATACTCCGCTGAGCTTTGATATATGGACTCCCGAACGACATAGCCTTAGACTACATTGTCAGAGTACCACACTACTTCCTCCCCGACCTCCAGCTAATCTACCAGCATTGGCGCAATTTAGTAACAGCTCGATCCTTCCATCGTCACCATGAGAGAATTGGATCGACGAAGCATCTTATCTTTCTCGTTGCCAACTCCTTTGATCCCCACCCGCCGGTTTACGTCTTATCCATCAATATCGCCCATCGGTTTATGCAAAGAACAAATTTAGCTATAATTCATTTAGGGTAATTGATATTAATTGCATGACGCTTAATTTATCCATATGCTCATTGATGTCAACTAACTACTCAACCAACATCAATTTGAGGGGAGAGCGATGAATTGAATGCAATTAATATCAATTACCCCAAATGAATTTATAGTACTTCATATTACAAAGACTAATATATTTCTATCGGATATTTAGGTCAATTAAGACAAATTTATACACATATCACATACGCAATATTTGAATTCAAAACCTCTTAATATTTGACACGACACGAAAACCCACCCAGATGCACCGGGGTCCGATGACGTGCGCGTCCGGACTAATCGGGACCCCAGAAATAATAATTTTCCCAAATCAAAATACTAATATGAGCTGCCTAGTACTAATCTAATCAAACCAAATTTTTCTATGGTACATAAAATTGTACTCGTTACTTCATTTATAAATTTGATTGATCTACAATTATATTAAAAATATTATTTTCTTTGGTCCATCGCTTGTCTTCCTTCTATTGCATTTTCTGAATATATGGATGAAGGTGGAATTACGCATTCCCACCAGCAGTGAAGAAAACGATGAACAAAGCAGAGAGCGCAAAAGTAGAAAGGAAAAGCATAGAGGAAAATTATATTCAGATATCTTTTACAGAGAGACGTACAATCCTATAAATAGGCTAGGATAGTAAGGTACAAGAAGACGAAAGCCAATAGGAAAATTACAACTCAGCACAAATATAAAAGCAGTGAAACAAATGTTGCTGATTAAGTTTTGTGTTCTAATACTCCCCCGCAAATTGAGGGTTTAGGATTAACAGTCAGTTTGTGACGAAGCTTTTGAAAACGAGGTGTGGATAAAGTTTTAATGAATATATCCGCCACCTGATCGGTTGTGCTGATGGGAAGGATGGAGATGCTTTGATTCTATATATGCTCACGAATAAATTTCTGATCAATTTCTATATGTTTAGTGCGAGCGTGAAAAACATGATTGTTGGCCAAAGCGATCGCGGATGTGTTGTCATAGTAGATGTTGGTTGGATGCTTTTGATAAAACCCAAATTCAGACAGCAACCGGCGTATCCAAAGTACGTCCGCCGTGAGTGCAGCCAGAGCACGATATTCGGACTCAGTTGAAGATCTTGAGATCGTGTGCTGTTTCTTTACCGTCCAGGAGATTAGAGTGCTCCCGAGGAATGAACAGTATCCCGAAGTAGACTTGCGAGACACCGGATCACCAGCCCAGTCCGCATCTGAAAAAGATTGAAGATTGAGATTAGTGTTTGTTATCGGTAATCCATATTTGGACGTACCTTTGAGATACCGAAGTAAACGCTTGAGTAGATATATATGTTGATGTTGAGGATTATGCATGTGTTGTGACAACAGATTTACACTGTAGGAGATATCCGGACGAGTAATTGTGAGATACTGTAAGGATCCTGTAAGACGCCTGTAGGTAATTGGATCTTGAAGTTCATTTTCTGGGTTGAAAGCATCCGGAATCTTTGTGCAGGTAGGATTAGCGAGCTCCTTGCATTCCGTGAGGTTAGCTTGCTGAAGGATTTGCTGAATGTATCTTTCTTGAGACATAAAATAACTATTTGTCTGTTTGGTGATCCTGATACCGAGAAATTCAGAAACCTCGCCGAGATGCTTCATATGGAAATCCTTATTGAGTTGATCCAGAATTTGTGTGATAGTGTCCGAGTTGTTCCCTGAGATGAGTATGTCATCGTCATAAACAAGTAAAAAGATGCAAACCTGATACTGCTTATAGATAAACAGGGAAGGATCGTATTGACTTTGAGTGAAACCAATGGTCATTAGAGTGTTAGTAAATGTAGTGAACCACTGCCGTGGCGCTTGTTTTAAGCCATATAACGCCTTTTGAATATGACAGATGTAGTCCGGATGATTGCTGTCTTGAAAACCTTTCGGTTGTTGCATATAGACTATTTCCGAAAGATGACCATGGAGGAAAGCGTTCGCTACATCGAGTTGTTGAACGGGCCATCTATTGTGAAGAGCCACTGCAAGTAGGATCCGTATCGTCGGGAGTTTTGCAACGGGACTAAAGGTTTCCAAATAATCCAAGCCATACTGTTGATGATTTCCTTGAGCCACGAGCCTTGCTTTGTGAGTTGCCACGAATCCGTCGGCATGAAATTTAGTTTTGTATGTCCATCTGCAGCCAAGAATAGAAGCGTTTGGTGGTGGTTTTACCAGTTTTCAGGTGCCTTGACGTTGAAGAGCAAGAAATTTGTTTGCCATTGCACGGCGCCACTCAAGTTTCTTAACAGCGTCCGTGTACGTAGTATGATCCGACTCTGGAGTTGTTGACTGGTGATTGTGAAGCAGCTTTAGTCTGTTAGTGGGCTTCAGCGAACTAGTTTTGCTGCGAGTAGTAATGGGATGAACAAGAACACGGCGGCTCCATAGATGGTTGGAGGTTATGAGTCAGGACAGTATTGACAGGCTCGGAAATGTCATTGGGCTCGGGAGATGGGTGTAATTGGATGATTGGAGGTGGACTGATCGTTGTATGATGAGGTTGGATAGATGTCGGGGTAAGCAGGAAGGGAGAGGTAGGCGTATTCGTGGTCTTGGTCGGAGACAGAGGATTAATCGTGGCAAAAGGAAAATTCTGTTCTTGAAATGTGACGTGCCTGCTAATGGTAATTTTGTTGTTATGCATATTTAGGCATTTGTAGCCTTTCTGAGCATCAGAATAACCAATGAAGACATGAGAGATAGCCTTTGGTTGAAGTTTAGGTCTAGTGTTTGGCGGAGACAACGGGAAACACTCGCATCCAAAGACTTTGAGGTGATTGTACCGCGGTTTGCTTTTGTGAATTATCTCAAAAGGAGATATGTTGGTGGTGGTTAGGGAGGGTAACCGATTTATGAGGTAGACCGCCGTGGAGACGGCGTCAGGCCAGTAAATGTATGGGAGCGAGGCCGTATGGAGAAGCTTCCTAGTTGTCTCGATGATATGTCGGTGCTTCCTCTCAGCCACACCATTCTGTTCAGGTGTGTACAGGCAAGATTGACGATGGATAATCCCATGTTGAGTGAGAAATGAAGAGAACTGCTGATTCACGTATTCAGTCCCACCATCAGACTGAAATATTTTTATTTTCTTTGATGTGTAGTTCTCAACCTGTGTTTTAAATTGAACAAATGTGTTAAAAACTTCCGACTTATACCGAAGAGGAAATAACCACGTGAACCGAGAGTAATCGTCTACGAATATAACGTAGTATCGGTATCCTTGGTTTGAGACGACCAGAGCAGGGCCCCAGACATCTGAATGAACGAGAGAAAGTAAATATTTATTACTATGATCAGAATTTTCAAACGACAATTTATGACTTTTAGAGCTATTACAAGAACTGCAAGAAAAATCATATTTGCCTAAAGCTAAAGTAGGATTACAAGAAGAAATGATGTTAAAGATTCTCCGGTGAGGATGACCCAGGCGTTGGTGCCACCGAGCGGCCGACTGGGTAGTCGTATTCAGAGCTTTATGAGGGGTCGCGTGAGACCCTGTCGGAATTTGATATAGGCCTCCTTTACATGGTCCGCGGAGGATAACCCTGTCCGTCCTCATGTCCTTCAAGATAAAACCATTAGGATCAAATATAATTGATATGTTGTTGTCTTTGGTCAATTGAGAAATCGAAACAAGATTAAACTGAAGAGAAGGTGAGTGAAGAATGTGTGAAAGATTAAGCTTACTAGACAGGGTCGGGAGGATACCCGCCCTGATATGGGAGATCTTGATGGAGCTGCCGTCACCGATTGTAACAGAGTCGGGACCTTGGTATGGTGACGAGATGGACATGTTGTCGAGAGAATTGGTAAGATGGGTAGAGGCACCCGAATCCAAGAACCAGTTATCATCATTGTTATCAGAACCCGCAATCATGGTTGTATTTGTGGTTCTTGATGACGGAACATATTGAGTGTTTAATCGGTGCCAACACGCCTGAGCCGAGTGGCCTCTTTTTAAACAAATTTGACAAGTTACGGGTACCGCAGCTGTAGTCCTGGAGGGATTGGCGTTACTGGAAGGATTTCGGCCTCGGGATCTTTTGCCGCGACCTCTGGAATTGAAAAGAGCCATGGTATTGTCAGTCCTTCCGGTGAGCTTAGATGCATCTGTAGCAAGGTTCACTTCTTCGCTAAGTAGCAGAGGGTATAGTTGATCCAGCGAGATCGGTGTTAACATGGTTCGTATGGAAATCTTGAATGACTGATAAGTGGGCGGTAGACCGTTGAGAATGTAAAGTATTATATCTTCTGTATCAACAATCGCGCCGGCAACAGCTATTTGATCTACCAAGGATTTGATCTCGGTAAGATATTGATTCATATTAGAGTTCTTGAAGGTGATATTATGAAGTTCATTCTTTAATTGAATGACTTTGGATCGGTTTGTTGATTGAAACCAATTTTGAAGAGAAACCCAAATGGCAGTTGTTGTGGCGAGATGTTCTGATCGGTTAGTAGCCATTTGGAAAATAGGTTTGTGGAAGATACACCTTCTTGGTTCGTGATCGTTGGAGGCGGGGAGGGAATAGCGGGATCAATAAAACTTTGAAATCCATTGGCGTACAAGATCTTCAGAACCCGAGATTTCCAAAGGGAGTAGTTGTCAACAGCTAGAGGAATGGAAACCACGTTCTTGATATTAGAAACCAAGAACTTGAGATTGGAAGGGATTATTTGGTCGGAAGCTTCGGTGGAGGTCGGCAAATGATGATCGGCGACAGTAGAAGAGACGGAGTGATCCATGATAGAGGACCTAACTTACTCTTGATACCATGAAGAAAACGATGAACAAAGCAGAGAGTGCAAAAGTAGAAAGGAAAAGCATAGAGGAAAATTATATTCAGATATCTTTTACAGAGAGGCGTACAGTCCTATTAATAAGCTAGGATAGTACGGTACAAGAAGACGAAAGCCAATAGGAAAATTACAACTCAGCACAAATATAAAAGCAGTGAAACAAATGTTGCTGATTAAGTTTTGTGTTCTAATAAGCAGCAACGTACGTATTCAATTCACTTAGCTATAATTCATTTGGGGGTATTTTAATTATAAGTTGTGGATTAAATTTTATTAAGGAGAAAGGTTTGTCTACTGAGTTTTTTACTCATATTATTTTTTAAAATATTTTAGAAAATGAAAATGGAGCCGATCGAGTAGGTTGATTCTGATACTGAGCAAGAGTTTGGGTCGGTAAGATATGCATTATTTTACTTTTTATTTCTCTCCCCACATTTTTTTTTTTTTTGGAAAATTTCGTACTTTGGCTGCCTATGAATACCGCCCACAAGCTATTTATTTTTTTCCTTCGAGAGAAGAGGAGAATTAATAAAAAAAAATTTAAGAAGTCTTAGTAAGTAAATTAATTAATTTAATTATATTAACTTTATAATTTAGTATTATTTATGATTTTCTTTTACTACATGTGAGCTATTATGTCAAATTAATTTAAAATTAGTTCAATTATTATCTTATACTAATTTAAATTTAATTAATCTAAATTTATACTTAAGATATAGTTCAAAATTTAAATTTAATTTAATTAATTTAAAAAAATCTTAAGTATAAAAATAATTTATTTGAACTTAATATATTAAGAGTCCTTTATAAAAATATTAATTTCTTAATGAATAACAAGCTAGTAAGTGCTAGTAAGTGATATATTATATATATATATATATATATATATATATAAGTCAGGAATAAATATAATTTTTGATGTATTTTTTATTATTTTTATTAAAAAATTATTTTGTAATCTTTGACGTAGG
>NW_021319083.1:14379139-14453036 GCF_001605985.2 Dendrobium catenatum | reverse complement strand
CGGAATAAAATTAAAACATACTAAATAATTAGTTCAAGTTGATTCAATACAACGTAATATAAAATAAAATAATAATAAAATTCAACTATTTTAAAAATATATCTAGATGATAAAAATTAGATTCCACTGAAAAACGAAAAAAAAAAAATCAAGCGTTTAATTCAAACGATTATGAGTATTTAGAAATTTTATTGTTTTTAATGATTATACTATTAATATAATTTAAAATAATAAGTAATTATAAAATTTATCCCTTGTTGTTGGTCGCTTGAACCAACTTACCTATGCTGTCTCATCTCAGGGGAAATTTTTTTTAAAAGTTGTTAACTAAAATTTACGTAATTAAATTTGATCTAAATTATTTAAATATAATTCAAATTGCCATTTTATATGTATTCGAAATTAAAAAATTTTAAGGTGATCCGACGAGGTGAGGTGGTGTCATGAACCGTTTGTACGTGGCGATATACACCGATAAGGTGTAAACTAGCAGGCCGAGATCGACGGCATTGGTAGCAATGGAGGCGGCAGTGCCGCCTAGCGCTTGGACGATAAAGATAAGATACTCCACCGAGCCAATTCTCTCACGATGATGGCGGAAGGAATGAGGTGTTACTAAATCACGCCAACGTCAGCAAATCAACCGGAGTACGGGGAGGAAGTGGTGTGGCACTCTAGCGATACAGTCTATGATCATATTGTCCTGGAGGCCTGGTATGAATGCTTGCTCTTCCTCTTGGATGATATAGAGTAATAGCAAGCATTGATACATGGCCTCCCCGATGATATAGCCTTATACTGCATTATCCAAATAAACATTGATACATGACCATACTGATTTATGTCGATTAGTACTTGGCACCTGTTAGAGCATAAAGAAAATAAACCAAACTAGTGTTGTCCAATCATTATCTGACACGTGTACCTTCTACCTATCATATATCTATATATAAGACTGTATTGTAATGAATAAGCTATGCAATAAAGATTTTCCTTTCTCTGTCTCGTCTTCGTTCTATGCTTTTTCTCTGGTTCGCCAAATCAAGAAGCTCTGCAGATCCTTAGTTTCTTCAGCACCTTATCTTGGTATGTTGATTTGGAGATTTGACAAATATTTTGTATGTGATATGTATGTAAGTTTATCTTAATTGATCTAAATATTCCATAAAAACAGATTAGTACTTATAATACATCGTGTTACACATATATATCATGAGTTATGCAGATATATATCCAAGTTTCATGGTGTCATTGTAGCACGAAACAGCGTTGGAAGGTAGAAGAAGCAGAATGAAATACACTCAAGAAAAGGTTTTCACATTCAACATTATGCCAAAATCCAAATAGAAAATCTTAAAAATATAAGAAGAAGGAGAAGGAACTTTTCCTTCAGCTAATTACACATCATGGAACAAAAAATACATCAGATAAATCCTACAAAAAATAAGATTTCATTCTAAAGAAATTAGCTTATGTATTCAAATATGGTAGAAGTGTCGCCCTATCTTCGTCTTCCATGTCCAACTTCTCCCACCACTGTCTGTCATCCCAAATCTCTTTTAACTTTTTTACAGTCATTTTCTTCCCAGAAGGCAGTGCTTTCATCTCCGGGCAATCCATAACATGCATCACTTCCAATGAAAGGGAAAGATACTCCAAACACTCTCAAACTTTACAAATCCCTCAAACAGAGCATCCTAAGACTTGGGAATGCCCCATCGGCCGCCCCAATACCATTCTCCTCCTCATCATCGAGACCGATTTCATTATCAGCATCGGCTATTTGCTCCATTCGCTGCAATTGCACAATCTGAGATATTCCAGACTCAATAATCAGATCACCCACGACACATTTGACAAGTTGTGCAATCATAAATCATCAACACAATCAAATTTGACAGCATTTCGACAGAACGAACTCCTCTCCAAATAATCTCCTTTAGCTACGGCAAGCTCATGAGCTCTACTTTCTCCAACCTCAAGTGGGAACACTTATCGCCGCCACCGTCACATACCATCGACACCACTTCTAAGCTATCGCAAAATTCGATTTTTTGCATCTGGATACTGAAACGACTGTTGCGGCTATGGAGTCATTTGTTTCAGTATCCATATGCTAAAAATCGAGTTTTGCGAGAGCTTAGAGGTAGTGTCGATAGTATGTGACAGTGACAACGATAAGTATTCCCTCTCGAGACCAAGGAAGTAGAGCTCAGGAGTTTGCCGGAGCTAATGAAGATTGTTTGGAGAGGATTTTATCCTGCGAAAATGTTGCCGAATCTGATTGTATTGACGATTTCTGGTTGGCACAACTTGTCAAACCTCTTGTGGGTGATCCGATTAACGGGCTTAGAAGATCTGACTTCGTACCGTTGCAGCGAAATGGAGCAAATAGTCAATCTTGATAATGAAATTGATCTCAATGGTGGGGAGGAGAATAGCATTGGGGCAACCAAATGGGCATTCCCAAGTCTTAGGAGGCTTTGCTTGAGAGATTTGAGAAGCTTGAGAGTGTTTGGAGTGTCATTTGTATCCCCTTCATTAGAAGTGAGGCATGTTATGGATTGCCCGAAGATGGAAGCGCTGCCTTTTGGGAAGGAGATGGCTGTAAGGAAGCTGAAAAAGATTTGAGGTGACAGACAGTGGTGGGAGAAGTTGGACATGGAAGATGACGATAGGGCGGCGCTTCTGCCTATTTGAAAGTGCAATTGTTAGGTGGAGGCGGCTTCATAGCTACGTCCACTTCTCTGCATGCTGACACCAGAAACTGCAACGCCTACCTCAGCCGCTCGGCAGAATTCCTCTGCACTCATCTTAACTGTTCTCTAATATACTTATCTAACGGCTGCTTTTCTTCTCTACATTACCTTCTTATCTCATCTGCAGATATAAAGTTGTATTAAATGTGTTGAGGACTACAGAATATGGTTTAGCTCAAAATCAATTTTATACTCTGTTCTACTGTGTTTATGGTTTACCTTTTGTTTTGTTTACTGTTCTTGATTCTAGCTAAAGCATTTATCATGGTATCAGAGCTCTTGTTTTCTTCTTCAGCTTCGCCGGCAGTAGCCGCAACCTACCCCGCACTTATAGAGGTGTCCATCCTAGCCTCTCTGAAGTTCTTGATAAACAATATTGTCCTTTAACTTCTGAAAATCGTCCCATTTGGCGAGCTCAAGTTATTGAAGTGTTTACAGCAAATGGATTCTATGAATTTCTGAATGGCTCCACACCCACAGCCAACTCACCCACGACCTAGAACTGACGAACAAACCGCTCCCCACGATCTCCTCTACGACACAAAAAAGGACTCCTCTCCCATTCAGAGATACACGCATACAGAGAAGGAGGAGAGTTTTAGAGAAACGGACCTCACAAGAACGAAGGCCTCTTCCGATCTCCCTCTCGTTTGCACATAGCCGCCGCCTCGCTGCCTACTGCTATCGACCACAACTCCTCTGCAAACCCAATCATCCGTCAGCCTCCGATCTGCTGCTTTCGCGACTTCAAACCCATGGACGGAGTAGGAGCCGTCGAACCCCGCCTACTCTGCACAGCGAGGCTGACCCGTGCCCTAGCAGGCCTCCAATCTTACCGTCGCCTGCCAGCTCCGGCTCCGACGTCTCTGACCACGCCAACCGGGACTTGACCAAATTTTTGACAAGCCACTGGCATCCAATTATTTGCAAACAATCATCGTCAATTGGAGTTTCCAAAGATCAATTCCATGACCCGACAACATCTCGAAGATCTCGGCCGTTGATTCGCTGCGACCAAGCTGACTTGAAAGGACAAATGACCTCCTTACCTCCGGGCATCGGGGAGGAGACCTCGGGAGGCTGCCAAAATTTTCTTAAGAAAAAATCGGGACTTGGTCAAATTTTTGAAAGATTGGAGAAACACTAAATGAAAATTTAATTTGTTCATTTAATCAATTAAAAGAAAGAAAGAAAGGGATCTTCAATCCAGCATCAGCAATAAACTACGATCTGTATCCAATCATATGCAACTATTCAATCAACAATCAATCTTCGTCAATCAAAGTTTCTGAAGACCCAATCTCCTCGCCGTTGATTCACTCTGACCGAGTTGCCAAAATTTTCTGAAAAATTATGGACTTAGGTGGATTTTGGAGAACATTTAACTTGAACCAAATTGGATTACAGGAAACATGACTTATGATTGCCAAAAATATTATACTAAATAATTAATGAAAATACAAATCATGAATTAATAAGTTTAAGTGAATATGTTAATTAATCATAATCATTCAAGTGAAAGTTAACATATGAACAAGAGATTCATGATAAATGGAGAACATACCTTCAAATGGCATGTAGGTAATGAATGATAAGTCAAAATGACTCAAGTTATTCAATCAAAATAATAACATTAAATCAATCCAAATCTAACAATGTAGATTGTATTAATGACAAGTGACACAATCTTGTTTCAAGAATTAAAGGAAATTAATAATTTATTTTGACTTCAATATACTATTAAAAAGGAATTTGGAAATATACAATTTTGAGATTACATGAAATCAAGGAATATTAAATTGATGTGTCTTTTAGCCAAATCAAAATCATGCCACTATTAGTCTTTGCTTGAAAACATTTATCATGCATCTCCTCTTATCTTAGCAATGTATGATTAAAGTTGGTTCTTTAGGAAATTTCATAGACTCTATTCTAATTAAAAAACCTTATAGTCGTCTTTAGACTCTTTCTATTGGATAAATATCTTCTAACAGATAAACAATAGTTTTGAGAAGATCTATTCAAAGGGTTATATCAATACCATGAGATGTCACATTTGATTTAAATACACTAGATCATGTATGTGCTACTAGCATTTTAACAGAAGCCTCACTTGTCCTCTTTCTAACACTCTCTCATTATGGTTATCCATTGCCCTGTCATAAAGAGGCATATTACGAATACATGAGAAAGGGAAAGGATCGTGTTGATCTAAAATTCTTAAATTAACGCCATCAGATTCGCAACATATGTACAAGTGGACAGAAGGCGTTCGTAGGCCCATAAATGAAATCTCGGGCATTTTTCTAAATGAAATTACTTGGTTAAATTGATCATATTTAAATATTTTAAAACTCCCCATTATGTATTAAATATGATCCCTTGAACTAAGTAAATTCATGCAAGTGCTCCAGTCAACGTGTTAAAGTATAAACATAAATTTCCGAGAATGCTGCGTAGGGTCAAATGTTACACCCTGCATGTGCTCCGACAAATCTATTACAATTATAAATACCAATGTCTGAGAATGCTACGTAGGTTCAAATACTATAACTCGCATGTGCTCCGATAGTTATATATGAATCTCAATCCAATGATTCAAGAGTGATGCGCTGGCCAAATATTCAAGTATCATCATCCTCCTCGAAAGGACTATAGTCGACCTGATTTGAATAATAAAATGCCCCCCAAATACCTGTATGGGTCCTGACGAGCGTATTATGAAAACAAACGTGTCATCTAGAGACGTTGCGCGAGTCAACAACTAAAGTCATGTACGAACTCAATCCTCTGTCGCCAAGTTATCAGAGTCGACAAGGTTCAATCCACAAAATGCAAATGCCCATAAGTCACCCTGATGATGGCCATGTTAATCAAAAATCTCAACTAGAGGGGTCGAATCTCTAATCAAACAAAAGCCTAAACTCTTGAAATAAAATCTATCAGCTGAAAACTTAAAAATAAAAATCGTTCACCTCCCGTAACTATTTGTTGGGGGTGATAAATTTGAAATTAACCTCAGCTTACAAAGAGTGAATGCATGTCGGATGTATCATTACGATTCATCCTCAAATAATCTCTTGCCAGCAAGGACGTGACATGTGCCCTTTAGTTGGGTGGTTTTGCCGCAAAACGGCATCATTATATTATGATCAGGGCCAAAGCCCGTATATTCCCTAACGACGTCAAACCCTTGAGCGAAGAATCATAGGGTATATTCGATAGGCATAAAGCCCTCTGTCAGCTAAGGTGGATTCAAATATATCTCCTTAGACAAATACCAACATAGGTTTATAAGGTATTCTTAAACGAAGCAACACATGGCTGCCGATAAGGTTTCTTCTGTCAGGTTGGGTCGACTATCTCCTCTGACTAAGTAGATCAGGGATCATGACAGCCCGAAATGACGGAACCATGGGATCTTGATTAGGCACGTCTTCAAACTTTAAAATTCAAATCCAAGATTCAAACCCTAAAACTATTGTTATTATATGATGGTTTTACAACCTATTTGACCTCTTTAACGACTAGTCTTATTAGAAAGTTTTCTCCTATCATCGGGAGGGGTAATTAACTATAGAGGCTTGCGTCTGTAGGAAACCATAACTTAGATAAAAAAAATTCTCCCAAAATGAGGGCTAAATTTCAGGTTAGTGTCTTATCTAAAACCCAATCTGCACTATGAAAATTCACCCAGAACTTAATCTCGTTAAAATCTCTGTCTCCGCCATCATTACACTTAAATGAAAAATAGACGGCTAGCACAGAGAGATTGGGGTATCACGCACTTATGGAATTTTAAGAGCCCACAGTAAGTTCCTAATAGATGACAGTGGTTCTTCTTCAAATCCCTCTTATACTCAGTGAATCTTAATAGATCAGAACTTGATAGCTGCACTAGACTCTATCATTTATTTCTCTTTTCTACCCTATGTGCTCAATGAAGGGGCAAATTATTCTATACGGACGTAGAATGCCGTCTAGAGACCAACCAGAATGTGCTATGTCACCCCCGCTTGGTACCACGGCTAGGTACCGTGCTTGGTACCGCTCGGTTCTGCGCTCAGTACAATACTCGAGATACTGCTGACATTGCACATTCTAATTGGTCTCCGAACAGTGAATTACATTCGGCGTCCGCACATGATAATTTCTCCAATGAAGGATATGTCAAAGACCCAATATTTATCTTTGGCTAAATCCAAGATTGATGTAATTAATGCTGCTGGCAGTCACATTGACCCTGAGTATATAAACATGCTAAAACTAAAAGGCACAGCGATTTTATTTAAAAATACTTGCACCATTAACTTCCATTAAATCATTAGGCGGTCCTGTTATGGATTGACATTCATGTCAAAACTAATTAATTCATAAGAGGAAAAGATGGTGAGCTAAGAGCCTAAGAGCAGTAAATTTAAGCGATGAGGCATTTTAGTAAAAGAATAATTAGATAATTTCTGTATTTAAATGTCTTATGGCTTAAAATTACTGCTCTCAGCTTAGGCGAATTATTAAGTGCGATCACCAGACGTCCGGACACCCAATCCAGATGTGTCATGCCACCCGAATATATTGGGTCCCAATGTATTTTGATGACGTGGCGCATCTGGATTGGTGTCCGGATGAATCCGGACACTGGACGTAATAATTTTCCCTCAGCTCAACTTCTTATTTTCCTTTTGTGAATTAATTAGCTTTGCATGAATGCCAACCCATAGAAGGAGCGCCTAATGATTTGATTTAATGGAAGTTAATGGTGCAGGTATTCAAGGATGATAATCACGTGCTGCAATGAAAAGAAGATATATTAATAATAAGGATTAGAAGAAATATGAAAAGAAGTTGGATTAATCTCAATTTCTTTGACCTGCAATATATCATATATATCCATTGTTACAATCTATGAAAGAGGAGAAATTATTCTGTATGAAGACTGGATGCAGAACGTTGTTCGGAGATCAATCAAAATGGAGGCGAGGAGGAAGCGGTGTGGTACTCTGACGATGCATTTTAGCTATAATTCGTTTAGGGTAATCGATATTAATTGCATTCATTGTTATCTCCTCTTAAATTGATGTTGGTTGATTAGTTGGTTGACAACCATGAGAATATGGATAAATTAGGTGGCATGCAATTAATATCAATTACCCTAAATGAATTATAGATTTAAACGAGAATTTGACTTTTAATAGGACACAATGGAGAAAAAGGATTCATGTAGCCGACCCCACGTAGTGGGATAAAGGCTTGATGTTGTTGTACCCTAAATGAATTATAGCTAAATTTGCTCTTTGCATAAACCGGCGGGCGATATAGATAGAAAAGGTGTAAACCGACAGGTAGAGATCAATTGCATTGGTAGCGATGGAGACGACGGTGTCGCCTAGGACTTGGATGATAAAAATAAGATGCTCCGCCGAGCAAATTCTCTCATGGTGATAATGGAAGGATCGAGTTGTTACTAAATCGTGCCAATGCTGGTAGTTCAGCCGAAGGCGTGGAGGAAGCGGTACTCTGACAATGTAGTCTAAGGCTATGACATCCGGGAGTTTAGGTATCAATGCTTGCACTTCTTCCATAAAACTGAAATAAACAACAGCTGTAATAGGTTTAGACTCTAGATGTTGAATAACATCAATCTCAAATGATTATACTAATAAAAAAAATTAAAATAATAAGTAATTATAATTACTTATTATTCAAATGTTGCATTTTTCTAATTACATGATTTAATCATGCGCTGATGTTATTTTTTGAGCTTGATGATAACATCGTGGATCCTCACAAGAAATACAAATAAAATCTACACCTATATTTTATTGAGAGATATGTTATTCAACATCTGTTTATTTCAGTTAAATGGAGGAAGAGAAAGCATTGATGGCCTCCCGGACAACATAGCCTTAGACTACATCGCCAAAGTACCGCACCACTACCTCCCCAGCCTCCGATTGATCTGCCGGCGTTAGCGCGATTTAGTAACAATTCGCTCCTTCCACCGTCGCCGTGAGAGAATTCTCGGCGGAGCATCTTATCTTTATCGTCCAAGTCCTATGCGGCACCGCCACCTCCATCGCTGCCAACGCCGTCGATCTCCACCAGCCAGTTTACGCTTTATTCATCTATATCTCCACGGACGATTCCTGGCACCGCCTCACCACCATAGCCGATTCCGATGTTCGCTCAATTCGTCGCCATCAAAATGAGGCTGATCCTTGTCGGCGGATGGGATCCCATGATGCTCGATCCGATGCCAGATGTGTGAATTGTAGATCTCGTCACCGGGGAGTGGAGAAAGGGCATGCTGATGTTGTTTTTTTTGGGGTAAATTCTTGAGGAAGATAACTCTTCTTTGAATCAGCCCTGCTCTTCTTGGATGAGATGGGGAGGGGAGAGAGCACTTAGATTTTGGAGAGAAAAAAGATTTAGGTTTCGTTTGGATCAGCTTTTTCATGTTTCTTAAAACGGTTTTTTAATTTTTGTACTAAAAAACTATTTTAATAAGCAGTAAAAAAACTGTCCCAAACGAAGCCTTAATCTTTATTCAATTCAGCTCATTCAAACTATACAAGCCTTCTCTATTTAAACTATAAAACTACCTAAAGAAAGGGTAAAATAGTAAATCGATAAAAACATACAAATTGGATTAAATTACTAACAGTTTTATGTTACAATGGATTTATGAAATTAACATAACTGAAAATTTAATTAATATGAATAATTTTAAATTACAAAATCTCCTAAATACTTATAAATCTTGGAATCCTGGAATTTGCAACAAGATAATCTAAGGTCTTAAATTTCAGAATGATCGAATTGACTCCAAAGTCTTAAATTCAACCAAAAATAAAAAATAAAAATAAAAAGTCTTGCACGGCAGTTTCCCTTTTATCATTTGCAACTCCCATTCAGCTTCCTCCGCCATTAATTCCCAGTCTTCATCTTTCTCTCAAGGTCTCTTTGTTTCTTGCAGTTGTGCTTCGGGTCAACGTCCAGTTCCATCCACTCAATTTTCTTACCGTCATATGGACAGACCTGATTGCATTACCCGTCTTCATCTTTCTCTCAAGTCTCTTTTCTCCTTGCACTTGTGCTTCCTACTAAGCTCGTCTGGCCATGTGCGTCAACGTCCAGTTCGATGCACTCAAATTTATCACCCAAACCTGGCATGACAAATTGGATATCTCCGGGATCCTTAATTCAGAATTACTCAGCTCACCGAAGCCATGATCCATCTTCAATGCAAGGTCGAGGACATCAATAACAGAATCCGCTCCGCCGAGCGGAACGGCCAAACGGTAACCTATGAAGTCCGAGACTGGTTAAGAAATATCGCCGTCATTAACAAAAATGTCTCTAAAATCCAAACTGACCATGAAAATGGCACCTTTTGTTGGTCCATCAACCACCGCGCTGTACAAAGTCTCACTGAAGTCAGCTCGTTGGTTAAATCCTCCGAATTTGGCATCGTTGCCACCAGGCTGCCACCAAACGGAGTGCAGGAAGTCCCGGCCGAGCCGCCGCCGGCCAACCGTACCATGGTCTTGCCACCAACGAAAGGTGTCATTTTCATGGTCAGTTTGGATTTTAGATACACTTTTGTTAATGGTGGCGATCTTTTTTAATCAGTCTCAGACTTCATAGGTCACCGTTTGGCCGTGCCGCTCGGCGGAGCGAATTCTGTTATTGATGTCCTCGACCTTGCATCGGAGATGGATCATGGCTTCGGTAAGCTGAGTAATTTTGGGTGCAGGATCTCGAAGATATCCAATTTGCCACGACAAATCTGAGTGAAAATTTGGAGTGCATCCAACTGGATGATGTTGACGCACATGACCAGACTAGCTTAGTAGGAAGCGAAGTGAAAGGAAAAAAGAGACCTTGAGAAAAAGATGAAGACTGGCAATGCAATATATAGATTCGAAATAAGATGCAAGTGCGTGTAAAAATATAATACTTATGATATGGGCACATGCTATCCCAAATACTCCTCATGTTCATCTTATCCTCACATGCATATATTGCATTATTACCCGCACTTCCATATATATCATCTAATTTTGAACCTACCAATTGTAGCTACAATTCCATTATTAGGTCATCTCTCCCAACTAAGCTTCTAAAAAAGTCTTCAACATAACTTCGGCTTCGTTTGGGATGGCTTTCTTACTGTTTCTTAAAACAATTTTTTTGTACAAAAATTAAAAATATTTGTACTATAAAGCTACTTTAAGAAGCAGAAAAAAAACCGTCCTAAACAAAGCCTTCATCATGTCATGAGCCTGAAAATTATTTATTTCAGCATTTGACACAAATTTATACATGCATATATAATTAATAGTTACTTATAAATAGCGATTATATAATTAGCTATCATCATTATTATTTATTAAACCGACTAAATATTGAATATGTGGGTTTTGGTAAGATATTCAAATCAAATATTTACTTCTAATGACATTTAATTCATTAATGAGTAACTACAAAAAAGGGCCAGAATATCTAACCTAATTTCCTTTAGAAATATAAATGTAGAATTGAGATGTTGATTACCATCTCTTTAAAAATATTAATAGAGCTGCTAACTGATCTTTTTTTTTTTTTTTTTTTTTTTTTTTTTTTTTTTTTTTTTTTTGGCTAAAACATACATAGGGCCATATGCATTATATAAAAATGAGGTTATAAGTCGAAGCAGGAAAAACTACAGGGTCTCATCCAGATGAAAAGATAACACTAAATTTAGGTGACTTATAAGAGCTAACATACCCCTTAACTTAGAGGCGGTGTAATTACACTAATTTGGAGAGTTGGGCGGAAGTCCAATGACAGTTGGACGAAAGTTCGCCGTCGGTCAATGGCCAGACAGTGATCAGATATTTTGGAAGGTGGACAACAGTCTAGTGGATGTTTGGCGGTGGTCAGCATTCGAGCGGTGGACAGCGATCGAGCGACAGTTAGTGGTCTGGCAGTGACTAGGGGAGGTTCAGCTTTGGTTCGTGGAAGTCCGACAGTGATCGGCAAATGGGCGGTGGTTCAGCGGTAGTCGAGTAGAAGTCCAATCACAGTCGGCAGCTAGGTAAAAGTCCGACATCAATTGACAGCCAGGCGGTAGTCAGCGGCCCGGTGGAGATCAATGAAGGTCCAACGGTGATCCGCGGAAGTCTGGCGGCGATGATTTGTGTTGCCATCCCTAACTCTAGCATCATTATTTGGGCATACTCTTTTTTTTTTTAAATTAGAGTCTAAAAAAATTAAAGAACATATAAATTGTTGGGTGGGTGCTAATGGAATTCGAAATACAAGAGGAATATTATGCTTATAAGGATTCATAACTACTAATTACTGAGCCTGGGTTCTTAAGGCGCGATATTTTGCAAATATACTGTCACATTAAAATATTTACATGCGTAAAATCTTCTCCTCAATAGGATTGTTTAAACATAGGGAGTTTGAAACTTAATGATTTTTTAAGAGTATATTATGTTTTAGATTTTTGGTTAAGATTAATGTTTCGTTTTGTTTGGGATAGTTTTCTTATTATTTTCTGAATAATTTTTTTTACAAAGAATCGTTCAATTTTGTGACTGTTGTGAGTCTTTGAAAAGATTCTGCTTAGCGGAGAACATAATGCAAAGAATATGATTGCACTATCATGTATGAAAAAATGGTCATAGGCCTTTATAACATAACCCGACTCGACCTAGAGCTGCCCTCCCCTCTCCGTTCCTTAGATAGCCACAACCCCCATCTGATTCCCTTTACCTAATCTACAAGCTAAAATTTGAAAGCCACTCAAAAGCCCACAACAGGTTCAAATCAGCCCACATCCCTCTTCCTCGTAACTGATACAAACCCTAAATTTAAATTAGCCCACTATACATCCATCTAAACAATAGCCCAGTTCCCCATATCAACAGCCAACCGCAATAACCCATCTCAATCCGTTTCAAACCCAAACAACAGCCCATTGAAGCCCATCCCAAATCCAAAATCAACCCAACGTAGTCCATATGTTAGGTTTATGTTTTTCATTAATAGTGTTTATTGTTGTCAATATTGTTAATGTTTACTATTATTATTAGTGATATAGTTATTATTTATAGTTATTGATATTACTAAAAAAAAAGATGGAAAGGGAAGTTCAAAAAAATATATATCAACTCTATACAACTCTTAATCTATTACGACTCTATAATGATTCTGTGTTGAAAATACTCTGCTCTATTACAATTTTGCTTCACACCTGTCTAAAGTAGGTGGGTGGTGGAAAAGGGGAGAGTTATAACTTGCATTGATACATGTGTATTTTTTATATTCATATTTGCTTATGAGTATAAATCGTCATATTGTCATGCTCTATAATGTGTAAATCATGTTTTATTATAAATTATAATAAAAATATAAACTCTTTGTTATCTTGCTTATTTTAATTATAAGTTGTGAATTAAGTTTTATTAAGGAGAAAGGTTTGTCTATTGAGTTTTGTACTCTTTTTATTATTTAAAATATTTTAGAAAATGGAATGGACCCGATCAAATAAGTTGATTATGATAGTGAGCAAGAATTTATTTAGGAATTTCGTTGAAATTAATATCATGAAATATAAAATTATGGATGAAAAAAAAATAGAGGAGAAATATTATCTCCTGATATTATATTTTATTTTATTTATTGGATGATTAGATAACTCTGGGAGGTAAGAGTATCATTGGGGGTTTAGAAGCTTATAGATAAAGTAAGTTAAATTTTTTTCCCTAGATTATAGGGTGTTACATCATTGACCTACAATCTTCTGATCATTATTGCATGGCTACTCAAATTCCTACTAACTTCATCACCTATCATCGCTAATTATGCCAACACATGTTGTCATATAAGATTGATGCACGTCATCGATATCAACTCTGTCGTCTTTATTTATATTTAATTTCTACCAAATGACTCTTTCAACTTTAGCCAGCTAATGTGTACTTCATTGTGTATCAATACTTTCCTCCAAAGAAAGGCTTCACTTGTAATCAAATATCAATACCAATGGAATATTTTTGACAAGGCCATGCCCCATGATTTTTACCATTTCTATGTGTTTTCGCATAATAACTCTAGCGCCCATTATAATTCTTACATCCTCTTCTTATTTATATAATATTAAGATGTTAAACTCTCAATTTCTTTACTTTTGTGAATGTTCCAACACACAATAATATGCATGTGTGATTTGTTCTAACCTAAAGTATTTTGAAAAAGTTTGTATCAAAATATTATGATTAAAAGCTGCACCATCGTTAATAACACTCCACGCCTATGTATTACTTTTTTGGGGGGATATATAGGCCAATTAAGGCATATTTATACATGCATCGCATACACAAAACTCGAATCCAAGACCTCTTAGTTGATAGTCTAAGCGCTCAACTAACATATCAAAATGAGTTGTGTACACCTACATATTATCATTAGATTGGGATTAAGTGACAATTAATAGATAAAAAAGTGACAATTAATAGACAATATCGTACGTACTTGTAATATGATGATGAAATCATTCAGTAATGCACATTATTTGATCATATTTTTAACAACATAAACCATCAAAAGAATTGATGAAAATCCTTTAAATATGAAAGAAGCAACATACCATATATATCCATAGTTAAACCAATGAAAAGCCAGAGTTAGCTGCGGCTTTATCGCCACTTGAGGACCTGAGGTGCAGATTAAGAAATTATATACCTCAAGTCCAACATAATTGGGCAAGGGCTCCTCTCTCTCTATGGATTAGAAGGCAGCTGGTTGTCTTGCAACCGTAACTTAGCGACTTCAGCCTCCTTGACGCTCCGTCTTGTAGGCATCGATCATTGGTGGTTTGGCGGGTAAGGATATGTTTTTGTGGTCTAGCAATGCTTTCGAGGTCGGTGTTTGTAGTTCTAAGAATGAAATCTTATTATTTGTAGGATTTACCTAATGTATTTTTGATCAGTGGCGTGTAATTAGCTGATGTATTCAAATATGGCAGAAGTCCAGCCCTATCTTCCCCTGCCATGTCCAACTTCTCCCACCATTGTTTATCACCCTAAATCTTTTTAAGCCTCCTTATAGTCATCTCATTCCCAAAAGGTAGCGTCTTCATCTTCGGGCAATCCATAAAATGGACCACTTCCAATGAAAGAGAACACAAATGACACTCCAAATACTCTCAAGCTTCTCAAATCCCTCAAGCAGAGCTTCGTAAGACTTGAGAATGCCCAACCGGCCACCCCAACGTCATTCTCCTCACCATCGAGACCGATTTCATTATCAATATCAGTTATTTGCTCCATTTCGATGCAATTGTACAATGTGAGATATTCCAAGTTCAGTAATCAGATCAGCCACGAGAGGTTTGGCAAGTTGTGGTAACTAGAAATCGTCAGCACAATCGAATTCGGCAGGGCAAACTCCTCTCCAAACAATCTCCTTTAGCTCTGGCATGCTTCTGAGCTCTACTTCGTCCAGTCTTGAGTGGGAACACTTATCGCCGTCACCGTCACATACCATCGACATCACCTCTAAACTATCACAAAACTCCACTTTTAGCATCTGGATACTAAAACGACTGATACGACTATGAAGATGCAACATTCGTTTATGTTAGCAGCAACATCAACACCATAAGTCTGTCAGGTTCTTGACTTTGTAGTGAGGGAGCCGAATCATTCATTTCAGTATCAATATGCTGAAAATCGAGTTTTGCGAGAGTTTAGAGGTGGTGTAGATGGTAACAATAAGTATTCCCTCTCGTGGAAGTAGAGCTCAGGAGCTTGTCAGAGATAAAGGATATTGTTTGGAGAGGAGTTTATCATGCGGAAATGCTGTCGAGTCTGACAGTATTGATGATTTTTGGTTGCCACAACTTGTCAAATCTCTCGTGGGTGATCCGGTTATCGAGCTTGGAAGATCTGACTTCGTACCGTTGCAGCGAAATGGAGCAAATAGTCGAACTTGATAATGAAATCGGTCTCCGTGGAGAGGAGGAGATAGCGTTGGGGCAGTCGGATGGGCATTCCCAAGTCTTAGGAGGCTCTGCGTGAGAGATTTGAGAAGCTTGAGAGTGTTTGGAGTGTCATTTGTGTTCTCTTCATTGGAAGTGATGCATGTTATGGATTACCCGGAGATGAAGGCACTGCCTTTTGGGAAGGAGATGGCTGTAAGGAAGCTAAAAAAGATTTGGGGTGACAGACAATGGTGGGAGAAGTTGAACATGAAAGACAATGATAGGGCGGCGCTTCTGTCGTATTTGAAGGTACAATTGTTAAGTGGAGGCGGCTTCATAGTTACTAACCATTTCTCTGTACACTAACACCAGAAACTACAGCGCCTACCTCAGCCGCCCAATGCAGAATTCCTCTGCACTCATCTCAACTGTTCTCTAATATACTTATCTAACGGCTGCTTTTCTTCTCTACATTACCTTCTTATCTCATCTGCCGATTTAAATACATATATTGGGTTGTATCAAATGTGTTGAGGAATACAGAATATGGTTTAGTTCAAAATCAGTTTTATACTCTGTTTATGGTTTACCTTTTGTTTTGTTTACTGTTCTTGAATCTAGCTAAAGCATTCATCATGGTATCAGAGCTCTTGCTTTCTTCTTCTGCTTCACCGGCTGTAGCCGCAACCTACACCACACTTACTGCAATCTTTATAGTGGCATGTAATAAGACTAAGTAATGGCTTATAAGTAATGATAAATACCTACTCACTGTGCCCTCTGAGCAGTAAACCGAGAAAAGCCAAAATATCCAATCTCCTTCTCGTCACCCCAAGGATCTTGATGGCTCGTATGGGAATCTGATACTAAAGAAGCCATGTGTTCATCTTCTCTTCCATCAATATCCACCTGATGAGATGGTCTCCTTTCTCTTCTTCTGTTCTTTTTGCTCGCCTCGCACTGTTGTAGACGACAGAACTCCCCTCTTCAAAAGGGACGAACAACAATAGCTCCACTAACCTTGCTTTGCCCCAACTGCTGAAGCAGAATATGGAAGACACGAAAGTGATTCAGCTACTTGAGCTGTCAGGGAGATCACTGTGAGGCAGATTAGCTCGGGCTGGTGGTAGGCCGGAAGATCTCGTGGCAGGACGTCCGAAGGCCTGGAAGGCTGCTGCTGTACGTGGAATGGAGGAAGCCGGCGGCATGGGAGCTTCCAGGGGCGGAACCAGCCTTTCATCTTAGGGGGGGCAAAATTTTCTTATTAATAGACAAATATTAAAAAAAAAACAAAATAAAGATATAATTCAAAGTGAAATCTTCTATTCCAATATGATAGATAAATTAAAAACCATTACAATTTTATCAATCTATTTTGCATTTTTTGATAATAATGGATTATATCTTCATTGGGAACCAAATCAAACACATCTTTTTCAATGTAAGGCACAAGGCAATCGTTGAGCCAATCATCACCCATCCTACTACGCAATAGATGTTTAATAATTTTCATGGCTGAAAATGCTCTCTCCACGGTAGCAGTTGCAACTGGTAAAGTTAATGCTAAAGTAATAAGTCTGTAAACTAAAGGATACACGTCATTCTTCTTGAACTTAACAATATGCTTTGCAAGATCAGCAATACTTCTTAGACAGGAGAACTCATTACTGGTCCGCATATCAATAATGTACGTTGATAATTGACTTTTAAGAGCAACAACCTCAACTATAAAAAAATCATTTGGATATAACTCTGCTAGACATATTAATTTCCTCTCATCATAAGCACAAAATGAATCACTTGGGTTTAAGCATGCCACATAAAGAAGTAACTTAGTACTTGATTCAGAAAAGCGATTATTTAGCTCTTGTAGTTGCATGTCCACTACAGTATAAAATAGCGATTATTACTATTATCATTGATGAAGCAGCCAAGCAAGATCAAGATTCACTTGATTCAGAAAAGCGATTATTTAGCTCTTGTAGTTGCATGTCCACTACAGTATAAAATAGATCAACACGATAATGATGTAGATTTGTTTTATCTTCACCTCTTTTCACTGATCGACGACGAGTTTTGTATGTTTCATTCATGTTTGGAATAACAACTTCAAAAACACCACAAAAACGTGACACTTCTTCTAGTAAAGTATTTCATCCATTCTCCCTTAGTAGTTGCAGTCGTTGTTTAGAAATTTGAACCAATTTCATTGCATTTTCAATTGATCTTTCCTCTGCAATGATTGTGATAACTCATTCGTAATGCCCAATATATCAATCATCAGATGCATTGTAAAAATAAAATCAAAAGACTCCATTATATCAATCAGAACACCTTTCCTCTGCAAAATTTTCTTATGTTAAAGTTTGAGCTGATGCAGCAAAACATATTTCTTTCTGAACTTTTGGTGAAGTTAACTTCAGATTTGAGTTCGCATATGCAGAAGTCACTGTCTTAATTTCCTCATTATGATCAGCTAGAAAGTCAAGTAGCTCTAAATAATTTCCTCGATTCTCTGAATTAGAAGACTCATCATGCCCACGAAATGATAATCCCTGACGTAACAAAAATCTAACACAATCAATAGCTGCAGTTAACATGATCTTATATTGTTTTTTGTTCTTATCATCTTTGCTTAGCCATAAAGCTGGAAGATTGTGTTCTTGATTCTTCATCAAATCTTCACATTTTTGTCTAGCCTTATTATGTATACTATTGTGATCTCCAATGTGGCATAATAATTTCTCTTTCTTCTTCCAATTTTTGAAACCATCTCCAATAAATGAATCCCCGCCGCCTTGACCTTTAATAATCTGCTCTTGAGGTTTAAACAGATAACAGTAAAGACAATAAGCAGCGTCTTTCTGAACACTATACTCTAACCAATCAGAGAATTCATCAAACCATTTCGGATTGAATCTACGTGCAATATTACCATATAAAGTTTGGGGAAATTGATGACTTCTGGGTTGATGGGGTCCCTTCAATAAATATGATCTCCGAATCTTATCTCTATCATTTAGATCATAACTCCAAATAGGAAGTCGTAGTCCTGGATCTGCTGGGAGAATATTAATATCAAATTCTATTCGCTCTTTCCTCTTTAAATAACGCTCCATTTATTTAACCTATAATGAAATTTATTACCAAAGAAGAGTAATCGTTAATAAAAAATTTCGAGACACTGTAACAATACAACAAGTATACCGCTATTTCCAAAAACATGGCTAATGCTATGCATCGAAACCTAACAAGTACAAACACGATCTCATAGAAAACCTAAATATCAATTTGCTGATAACATTCACATGTACAAACCTCAACATTCAACAAGTATAAACCGCTACAGCTATGTTATTTACCATTATAACTCATTCTGTTAAATTATAACTCATTCTGTACAAACCTCAAACTCCTTTCACCATTATTTATTAGATTTTAGCAATTATATTATTTAGGTTCAGCTCCAATTATTGTCTTCTTTTTTCTGTGATTGTGCCATCCGAATATGACATTTTTTTTTCTAATAATTGTATTAGAAACTCTTAAAATAACTCATTCTGTAAAGTTTAATTATCTATTTTTGTAGCTATCATAAATATCTTTATTTTTTAAGGTTCTAAAAATTATCAGATCTTTATGGGCTAAGAATTTCAAACATTTAGTAGTAATTTAAGGTTTTATTTACAGAGAAGTTTACTATTATCATTGTGAAGCAGCCAAGCAAGATCAAGATTCAAGAATATTTTAAAGCTTAATTTTTATTACCTGTATGGCTGTATAATCTTCACTTTGACGGCTAATTTTCCTCCGGCGAGTTCCAATGATCCAATCCCTTGCTGCGAAGTCGAAGCAGGGTCCAATCCCTTGCTGCAAAATCGAAAAGCGAATGTGGTTGTAAGGTCCAATCAATAAGAAAAACCAAAATCTGGTTGACTGGTAGTCTGGTTGACAACCAAAGAAACGATGAAGAGCCGATTATCCGAAGAGGGCGGAAGATTGGAAGAACAACCGAAGAAATGAAGAAGTAATGAAGAGGACTTACCAAAGCACCTAAGAATGATGAAAAATGATGTCCTCTTCAGTCTTCTTCCCCGATTCGAATGTCAAGAAGACAAGAACGAAAAATCAGGTAGAGAGCCGGAGATGGCAGAGGGTCGCGTACTCAGCGTTCGCCGTTCTGTGCTTTCGGAGAGGAATAGGGACAAATGAGGCGGAAAAATGAAATATTAGGGCAAGTTTTAACATATTTGGGGGCAAATTACTTAACAACCCTTACTCTTAAGGGAATTTTACATTTTTTGAGGGGGGGCAATTGCCCCCCCTGCTGCTACAGTAGTTCCGCCACTGGGAGCTTCTATAGAAGGGCTGATATTGCTCGTCTTCTCTTGCGCGAGAGGGGTTGGAGTGTAGAGAGAGGGAGAGGAGGGAGGTCCCCGAGCCGGACCAGGAGAAGTCTTCTGCTGGGTGTCCGAATGGGAGAAACGAAGAAGGAAGAACGGGTTTTTTGGCTAAGCTGCCTGAATTCATACTCAAATGGGCATATCACGGGACTACCTTGTCTGACCAACCGGGCCGTTGACGAAATCGGAGCCGTTAACTCAATTTCCTGATATGTGCATGAATTTAAATAGCTCGAAAAGTAGGTGGGAGTTAAATTGATTTCAATTTGAACCAATATGGCAAAAATCAAGCTTAAACCAGACCCTATTAATTTTAAGTAATGAGTAAATTAATATTTAAATGATGATTAATATAATATTTATATGACTAATTAAATAATATTTAAATGATAATATTAGTAAAAAATAAATTAATAATAGTAAAATAGTAAGATCCATCCAACACGGTTGATATAGCTCAAACAAATCCCGATGTAGGCATGAATAAGTTTATTTGAGAGATCTCGACGATCCGGACGTGCTTGTGCAATCCGTTTCGCAAAATGAGGTACTAATTAAAAGATTTTTCTCATGGAACAAACATGTGCTATAAATGTTCAAATGCAAGTAAATTACACATCAAGTCGACGTCGGTCCGATCACACATATTTTAAAACATGATAATGAACAATGTGTGATAAAAAAGAATGAATTCCAAAGGCGATGATGAATCGAGATAAAATACATGATTTGATCCTTTATCACACACAAAGCGGTGCAACATGCATACAAGTGAATCAACCTATGAAATGCGAGTGACTAATTGCCAAAAAAAAAGGTCAACAACTATAAACAGTAAAAGCGTAATTTTTGTTCACTCATGCGTATTTATAGTTCATAATAACAAAACCGAACGATTCTCTATATCCGAACTCCGCTGGTAATAATCTCTCCAAAATGAGGCCACAACATTCCCTTTCTCAGTGCTGGAGCTACCTCACTACTGATGAAGCACAAGAGATCAACAAGTGGAGACAAAGGGCCTATAATTTGCTGACAAGCGTTTCTACCGTGGTTATCGGGGTTTAGGGTAACTTATCAACAAAGCCTTTCTCTATTCCTCGTTTCCCTTCACCATCTTAACTATCTTCGACCAAACAATCGATTGATCAATCTACATTTATCATATTTTCATTAGGGAATGCAGAACTGTGATTAGGAGATTTCAACTGTGATAGATTCTAAAATGATATAATTGATGAAATTATTGTTCCCACAATAAGTTTATGGATTTCAATGTTTTACCACAATTTTCATTTTGAAAATTTGATCGAGAGTGAAGATATAATATAAAGCAATACCCCCTTTAGTATTAGGCAAAGTGATTTTACACCGAAAATTCATATGAACTTTCTTTTGTTCCTCCCTCTCATAGAAGAATGTAAATGTTAGAGATTCTTTTTTTTTATATAAAATGCATTTCGGAATGAAAAATTCAAAATGAGTCTTGCGCAGTAGATGTAATTATTAATCGAAACTATTAAACTAAAATCTTCCACCCAAAAAGAGAGTGATGGTGGCAGCGACGGCAGTTAAATGACAAACAAAACTTGCTTGCAATTAGGAGCTGACACGACCCAAAAATTTGAACTGAACCCGACTCAAAAATTCTGGGTTAGGGTCAACTTGAACCCGAAATGGGTCAACTTGAACCCGAATTGGGTCAGGTTCAGGTTCAACTAATCGACCAGTTTCAAAAACAAGGTTGGGTTCAGGTTGACCAGAAACCCAAGATTGACCCATTTTTTACCCGAAAATCCGAGATTGACCGGTTTTTTATCCGAAAATCGGAGATAAAAACATTTTTTTTACTTGAAAACTAGCAATTTTTTGTTAGCCCCAGGTCATTTATGTCAGGTCATGTATGTCACGTCAGATTGACACGGACCCGAAGCAACTCAAGTTCGGGTATGAAAAACTGACCCAATTGCAAAAATGGGTCGAATACAGGCTGACCCGAATAATGTCAGGTCAATTCCGGGTTAAACTCGAACCCGACCCGTGACCCGAAATTGACATCCCTGCTTGCGACAATATTGGTTTTCACTCAACGAGTTTATTTTAGCACAAAAAATGAACTAAAACATTTAATATTATGTTCCTTCACTTTGCATCCTTTTTTCATCCAACCTAGGGGTGTCAATTTCGGATCACGAGGCAGGTTCGGGGCAAAGTCGGAACTAACTCGAGTTCTGCGCGGGTGCGCGGCTGGCTGGGGCGGCGGGTGCGAGGTTGGCTGTGTGCGCGGCCGGGTGCGTTGCAACGCGCCTGCACAGGCACGAACTCGTGCACGCAGGTGCTCGGGAAGCCGCGCGTTGCAGACTCGTACGGGCGGCTGAATGCGGGTTGACCTGGCAACCCGTCAGGTCAACCCGAACCCGACCCGTTTTTCAAATGGGTCGGGTCCAGCCCGGATTTTTCGAGTCGGATTTTCATGTCGTGTCAAATATTGACAGCCCTAATCCAACCTAGCATCAGTACTTTTCATGTAAAATGATTACTTTACACCCACTTTATTTCAAATCAAACAACCCTTAATTACAACACATGTTAGAACTATGTCTAACATCATTGATGTCACATTTCATTGAGCTATTGATGTCACTTCTTTTATTATTTTTCTAATAGAAAAATTTACGACATGTCTAACACATGACGTGGGTGTACTATATCTTACATGTATTAAACACTATCATAGCAAATGACTTTTATTGACATCAATAGCCCAACGAAATGTGCCTTAAATGTTTTGACTAATGGAAATAGCTAGTAGAAAAAAACTAAAAATGAAAACAAAGGACAAACGAAAGTAATGAAAATAAATAGTCATGCTCAAAGCCTCAAACTTAACCCTCCTCAACCTTACATGAATATTGCTAATAAAATAGAGATATGGTAGAAAAATAGTGACAAATGACGCAATATGGGCATATCCTCTCTTAAGAAATGGCAACAAAAAAACATATCTAACAACATATTTATTCTCTTGAATATTGATTATTTCAAGATAAGCTATAAATCAAATCAAAACCTATTGTGCACACTGACTCGAGTGGGAGTTTTGGACTGGCATTGGATATTAAACAGTTTGCCCACAAATCAAAATAAATAGATTTGGAGGAGAAATCTGAACTCACTGCTTATAAATAAAAGGTTAATAGACCAGCTGCTATGAAACTCTTCTCCATTGATCTGCAGAGCCAGCAGCTTTAAATTTGGAAATTTTGCTTTTGTGCTTCTCAATGCCACCCATAAATCTAAAATGCCAACTATAAACAGTTGTTAGAGTTCTCAAAACAAACATGAAGGGAAAGAAGGATGTTTCCATCATGAAAAAAAATGAATGATTTTGGCTGCTTGAGATTTGTCATCTTTGTACTCGAAGGCAACAGCAAATGAGCATGCAACTGACGAAAGCATCACACCAAATCGAGTCAGTTGAACGATATCTGCGATAAGAGTTCGTCTCTCGTGATGATAAGAAGAATGAAAATAAATAAGAGATCTATCTACATTATTGTACAGATGCAAGAATCAGCATACTCGTCTTCGGAGTCGCTTGAATCACTGTAAGCAAATAAAAGGCGAATAAGTTAGAACAAATTTTAAGGCTCAAGTGGTACAAAGTTAGAGTAAAATACAGTAAAAATATATTAAGGAATAATATTCCAAAGTTTATTGCTAAAAAAAAGGTAATATTCACAGCTTTTGGAATGCCAAAACTAGTACAAAGCACTGCAGGTTATATCTAAAAAATCAGAGTTTAAACTGTCAATTTCCTGAGTGCATATGAAAAGGATATTAAGCTATTTATTTTTCTTATAATGCTAACTTACCTTGTTATTATTATTATCAATGAAATACCAATGAGATTAAGAAACTCATAGCATCTATGGTTGTCCTAAGAAGATAACAAAATGAATGGTCTGCGAATACCAGTCTTTTATGATGCGCATCAAATTGTGCAAATGCACACAAAACTTTGCAGATCGAAAACTCTACATTTTGATTTCTTCTTGCTTCCTAAGATGAAAATTATAAGTATGAAGAAATCCTTATGGATGATAATTTAATACCTTTTATTAGGAAAAATCCATAAAAATTTAGAAACCTAACAATCGTACAATCTACTTAAAGTCTTGTCATTTTAGAAATTCTGGTGCATTAAACTTGATAAAAATCAATCAAACATGCAAGAAAAATTAAAATTTAAGAGAATAAAAATAATGAATAAGGAAAATAAATTATCAAATCAAGCCTCCTGCTAATACAAGGAGATTGCCACTATAAAAAATATTCAATTACCTGCTTGATAGAGAAGAAGACTAAAAGAAATTACACATTTAATAAAAATATTATCTTGGAAATACGTCATGCATATACATGCCTCAAACCCATTTTTATAATCAAGAAAATCCTTTAAATTTATAATTTAAAAGCAATTAAAATCTTATAATTCTGAGGGTGTGACTCTTGCTACGAGTTTTATTATGAGTTCTTAAAAAGCTACCCCGAAGTTCACAAATGAACATATGAAGAAGAGCATTTGTTCCATGAAGTATATTAAATAGTGATGAAGTACTACTTAGATAATTGGCCCTATTGCAAGGACTTCATGTTTCTAATTTGAAAATTTCCTACAAGGACAAAACCCTTTGGTCAATTACCTCTAAGTATGGTAAAGAACCCTCAATCAAGGTTAAGAATATGAGCTCTCTAATAGACTTATGTTGTGATCAAAATCATATAGTTCCATTATCCAAAGTAGTCATGAGCTATATTCTATTTAGTCAATGAACCTAACTTAATTGAAAGAACGTTGCTGGCAATCACGGATTATTTTGTTCAAAGGGACTTCATAGATCAGGGTGAAAGCTGATGGAGAGTTCAACTTTAGTTTTCCTCATCGTGATAAAAGGCTTTGTGACCTATCATATGCATCAGCTCCAGGTGGCAGCAAGGAGGTAAGGTTTGTTGGCTCAAAAGACGGGGATGCCAATACTCAATTTTTCCTATCTGGCATTTGCCAAAAGATGGGGGAACCAAATCAACCAACTTAAATTTCCTCAGAATCAGTTCACTGAGAAGCCGGCTGTAATTATTGAGATTTATCAATTATTCAATGCTAAGGGGAAACAACAACCCATTAATCCATGAATAGTAATAAGTAGGGGTGCAAACGAGTCAAGCCTACTCACGAGCCGGCCCGGACTCGACTCGGTAACATGCTCGACGAGTCGAGCTTATCGGGCTCGCAAGTCACGCTAGACACGATTTCGAGCTCGAAGGCTTATCGAGCTCGAGCTCAAACAGACTGTTGATCGACTCGTCAGCTCGACGGCAGAGCTCTTGGGCGGGAAATCCAACCGCCTCGTGAATATTGTGACGATGACGAGGGATGGACCTCGGGACAATGACAAACAGACCTTGGGACTACAAAGGTTACGCTCAGACAGCTCGGTACGACGATCTCGATAGTAGACGCGACGACTACGACGACAGACACCATGACGAGCGATGGATCTAGATTCTCAACAGCAGAGCTCGACGAGCCGCTCGACATGAAGACGAGTCGAGCTCGAGCCCAAATTTTGAGCTCGACTCGAGCTTAGTATTTGATAATTGAACTCGACTCGAACACCCCTGGTTCAAGCTCGACTTGACTCATTTGAACCCCTAGTAATAGGTCGCATGGGACCGATGAGATCACCTCCTCTTTCTTTAAATGTTTCTAGAACATTGTTAAGAGGGAAGTTCGGGCTGTTGTGTCTAAATTCTTTCTTAGTGATCAAATGCCTTAGCATTGGAAAGAGACACATGTCATTCGGATTCCTAAAGTTGATAATGCCCATTAACTTGTGTCAAACTATTTAGAATCCGCTTCCATCCATAATTTCTAAAGAACAAGGCACTTTTATCCCCAATCGCTCCATCTCTAATCACTGCCTTCTCGCCCAGGAAGACATGTTGGATGCTTGAGCTGGATGGAGTAATTGTTGAAAGAGATAACATTAGTGTCATTACGCTTTTACAGCACACTCTGGAGAAAGCTGAATGGGCAGCCCTTCCAAAAGAGGGACCTGATATTGCCTTCCTCACCCATTTCAAGCAGGTTATTTTTCATCAAATCTAATGATGCTGCAACATAGTAGCCAACTATTGTGCCAAAATTTGATTTACAATGTATTTTTTTGTGGAATGATCTTTGTATTGACAAATCCTCCACCTACTTTTTTAGTTTTGTTGGGGGAGGATGATGATAACATTGCTCATACAGTAATATTTTTTGCCTTTTTGCCTTTTCGATAAATGCAAATGCAACTTTCAAGACCTATCATATGTATCAAGCAAAACCAAAAACTTGAGAGCATGTCATTAACAATAGATTATTTGAGAGAGAATCGTAGTAATGAGTTTGAGAAGACATTAACTTTTTGTGAGCTGAGGTTATTTTTAAAATTTTCACCCTTGACAAATAGTTGCAAATGATGAATAAATTTTGTTTCAATTTTTATGATTTATAATTTCTTTTGAATTTAATATTTATATCTAGGTGTGACCCTGAAATATGGGATTTAGGAGAATTTAGAAAGTAGGGTCCCTGTTGGTTGAGATTTTTTTTCAACATAGCTATCATTAAGACTTAAATCTTATCAACTCTAATCTTTGCGATGAGAAAGATCGGACTTAAAATGCAAGACTTACGGCTTTGCCCTACATGTAAGGCAAACGATCAAGAAATAGTGTAAACTTGGAGCTTAAATTTACAATTGAAAGAAAGTTTGTGACCTATCAATTTGCTTGTCATTACAATTGCACACTTCTCGACACAATAGCACGCTTTTTGAAGCAGCTACATGATTCTCAAGGCTGGCACACAATTCTTAAAGCAATTGCACTTATCTCGAAGCGACATACTTGAATTTACTAATTATATTTTGATACATGTGGGATTTAAAAAAATCTGAATTTTGGTAGTTTGTGCGAGCATTTCTTGTTAAACTGCACACAAAATTTCATTTTGAAAAATAAAAAGATCACCTTCCACTTGCATGTACGCGTTGCGGATTCAGTGACGTCGTGTATATTATTCATTGTTTTCGTCATGTTCAATTATATTGATTGTAGGGGTTTTTATAGTAATTTTGATATTTTGGAGGAGAACTATTTTGAGAAACAAGCAACTTCTGAGTGATGCTGCATTCCTTGTTTGTCTTAGATGCCGCATTTAATCCTATCATGTAATTCACGGTCTTTTTTCATTTGGTCGAATTGATTTGTGAAATATGAACGGAGATCAACAATATCAAAAATTAAAAAAGAAAAGAAAGTTTTGTCCAGAGGATCATACCTCAAACGGCGCCCAACATCCAATATATCGAAAAATTTGAACACCATAAAATTTAGGTACTTAATCAAATTCTGAACTGGACTCAAGCCTGTAAATACAACGGCTAGCCTGTTGCAGCCCTTCATTGATAACAAGGATTGTTAAAATCTTAAAAGATGGAGAATATAGGTATTCAACTCTAATAAAAGAGTTTCATAAACAAATCAACAACACTCATGAGTGCCAAATGTCAATGTGGACGCATATCACTGTCTAATCATCACAACACCAAAACAAATATCCCTCAATAGAAGTGAGAGAAAGAGGTTGCAAAGGAAGTGTTGTATAACATATTTCAATGGTTGTCAATTAGTTCAATGGCTATCCATTCAGGAAAAACCATAAACTTGATATGGGTCGTTTGATGTATACTGTAAACCAAAGCATTTGTCAAATAGATCAGAATAATGAATTGTGAGCTCCGAAAATTTCCGCCTCGGTCTCCCCTCTTTCAGGAATAAGTTCCGGGGTAAATTTTCAGAAGGCATATTGGGTTTGAAATAAGATACTACATAGAGATTTCGCCCTCAACTTGCAAGGACTTTAGATCTGAGTTCTGGTTTCCTATAGGTGCAAGCCCCTATTGTTAGTTACCTCTCCCGATAGCGATAGAGAACTTTCAATTAAAGCTAGTTGTCGATCAGATATGTAGAGATATTGTATCTGGCATATAGTAGCAGCACATGGGTTTGGTATTTGAAAATTTAATATTTAAAATAAAAAATTTACCACCTTGCACTTAAAGCGAATGGTGGAGGGAATGATGATGAGCTTGATCAAGATCCCATGATTCCATCATCCCAAGCCATCTTGGTCTCTGGTCTACTTAGTCATAGGAGGTAGTCAACCCAACCTGACAAAAGAATCTTTGTTGGCAGCCATGGGTTGCTTCGTCCAAAGGTACCTTGTAGACCCGGGGACTTTGTCTAAAGGGATAAATTTGAATCCACCTTAGCTAACAGAGCACTTTGTGCCCTATCGATTATATCTTGTTAATTCATAACTCAGGGATTTAGAGTCATTAGGGAGCATACGGGCTCTAGATATTATCGTAATTTAGCGATGTCATTTAACAGCAAACCAACCGGTTCAAAGGGCCCCGATCATAATTATTTATCTGCGGTGCCATTTGGCGACCAAAACTGTCGGTCAAAAGACACGTTCCACGTTCTTGCTAACAATTGAGAATGAATCGTAGTGATGTTCTTGACTAGACATTAGCTCTTTATGAGCTTGAGTGATATTTGAATTTGTCCACCTCAGCAAACTGTTGCGAAGTGGATTTGTTTTGCCTTAAGCATCTGATGGTTAATTTCAATCTTTGAATATTTGGATTTAGTAGTTTTTGGATCTTTGAATTTTTGGGCATTTGAAAATTTGGGGGTATTTTAAATGCTTGTGGTCTCCTCCGGTTGAGATACATTCAACACGGCAACATCAGGGTATTTATGAGAAATTTTATTTATGGGTTGAACCTTGTTGATTCTATCTATTTACTGATAGAGGATCGAGCTCTTCGTAGGCTTTATGCATTTGTTAGTGAATTTTCTTGATTATCGGCCTTGAAGGCCTAATATGAACGTATAAAAATAAATATCTTGGTCGACGCTGTGACCGTACGTTTGTTTAATACTTCGAGCCGTGTTGACTCTAATATACTCGCATAGAAGGATCAGGCTCAAACTTAAATTTATCATTTAACCCATGCAACATCCTCAGACATCACGTGTTACCCATAATACGCTCGTCGGTACCCATGCGAGTATTAGGGAGGCATTTTTGTAATTATTTGTTGAACTTTGTCGACACTACCTAATTGCTAACAGATGATCGGATTCGTTGTTAGTTTTGTGCCTTTATTAGTAATTTTTTCTTATTATGGACATTGAAGGCCTGATATGAATGTATAAAACCAAATATCATGTTCGATGTCATGATTGTATATTTGTTCATTGGTTCAAGTCGTGTCAACTCCCGACCTATCAAGGAGAATGATTGAACTTAAACTTAAGTTCATTTCTTGACCCACACAGCATCCTCAAACGTCACGTGTGTAAATACGACATGCTCGTCTGGGCCTATGCGGGTGTATATTATTGAATGTATCTAAGTTAATGTGCTTGCATGTGCACTTCTGTGCTTATGTGTATACATATCGTAATATATATGTGGGGGCATTTTTGGAATATTTGACGCTGAGCGGTCGTGCGGGTTACCGTCATTTAAATGTACGTGAGTTCTATTTGAGACCTTATAGACACCTTATGTCTGCTTATATGCATGTTGCAGATTTGGTGGTGCAACATCGTGGTGCATTAGGTATCATTCGGGAATTTGTAACGCCATTTAAAAGCAATATAACTTTTTTTTGCGTATCATTTCGCTTGGGTGAGGGCCCATGATAGCACCTAATGTCTCGAGCATTACACAGCCATTTTGCCTTTAGTGCATCATATGCTTTTGAAAGCGCTAAGCTACTAAATAAAGAAATTTGAGACATCACCATCATAATTAGATGAAAGTAAGAAATTTTTCTGAGCTATCACTATCAAATTAACATTTAAAAAACTTAACAAAGAGAAAAAAAAATAAACCACTTTATGTTTTGCAAGAATATTTTCTGACCAATTGCGATCCGAATACCATAAGGACAATGCCACCAAATGCGATTGATGCAAAATGAAGGAGGAAAAAGATCACAATACAAATAAGATATAAAATAAAATAGGCAAGAAGCATACTTATTTTTATACGGGAGAGAATTGAAAGGACTACATATTTACTTAGTTATTTTCATAGAACAAGCATATATGTTCCTATATATAGGTAAGATAAGAAAATATTAAAAAAATATATAATAGAAGAAAATAAAATAAAATAAATACTCAATAATGAGAAATATAATAATAATAAATAGTTAGCACATGTAATAATTTAAAGATTATAACACGGACACAATGTAGCATAAAAGATATAACTTATGTTTGGAAACAACAGTGATCATAAATGAAGTACTTGAAGGTTTTGTTGCCTAGAGGTTGCAAATGTTGCGAGAGGAATATGATGGAATCATGAGAAGGGAACTGACATAAATTGGACTCAAAATGCCAATATGGCAAATATATTATATTTAAATAAAAGTATAAAAAGAGATCATCGATAGAAAATTGTTGACAAAGACTATTGTTATAAAGAATTAACGGAGTAAGATCTGGATTATGTCGCTAATATAGATGATCAAGGAAAGGTTGGTCATGATAGTACCATGTCTGCAAATGGTAAGAGTCATCGAAGATGACCACATTTGAGATGGAGAGAAGGATCACATAAAAGGAGAAGTCAATGGAGCATTGTGATAGGAAGCACTTGTAGATCTCAAGTAATTCCTATTAATCTTTGGAAACAACGAGAATTCTCCACCAAAAATCCACACAAAACTAGGAAAAACAGTAAATAATTTGTACTATTTGATGAAATGGAAACAAAAAATACCAAAATACTTGATCCTCTATTCGAGAGGAGGATCTATCTCTCCCAATTCTCTAGATGCCACTAGAGCCCAAAACCTAAGAGAGATCTCAAATATCAACCAAATTCAAAATGCCCTAACTCTAGGAAAACAAACTATTTAACGCATACAATCCAAAAGGAAATCTCTAAACAATCCCTGCATTCAAATTTCCATCCTAAACTTCTCCTAAAACCTTCCTAATCTACTCTTTTGGACTATGCGGTTTGATGGACCTATGCAGGAGGTGGAACTTCTCTGCCTCTGTTGCCCGCAAGCCGGTCCCGCATGGACCAGCTGGATCGGTCTAACACATAGACAAATCACAATGGAGATAGAAATTTTGAGGAGTTTGGAATTTGCCTGAAGGTGCTTAGAGAAGATTGGAATTATTCTAGGTCATGGCTCTAAAATACCATATTAAAGAGAGAATTGAAAAGTAATCAATCATATTCATAATAAAAGTATATATATACATCTTTATGTTGGTAAGAGAAGAGAACAATAAATATATATAATGAATGAGAAATTCTAACCTAGAGATTACAACTCTTGTAAATAAGTGTGACCGATTCGTGAAATGTGAATTAATTAAAATGAGTCGGAAATGAGATTCAAGATGAAGAAGACGCAAATAAGTTTTTTTCAATAGAAGCAATACTATAAAATGTTGAAACATGTGACAATTTAGATATGATAACACTTACAATTGTAAGTTAATTAGTAACATTAATAGGTCATGATCAAGCTTTGTGTGATTTAAAAGATAGTGCTCACAATAAAAGCACAATTACAATTGTTTTCACAATTCTTAAGAAAGTTATGCATGGCTACTCGTCTTTTGGACCAATCATATTGAAAACGAACTAGCATTCAAAATTTGCAAACTACTCCAATTGTGAATAGCATGATGTCATCAAAATAACCAAAGTTTTAAAATTAATATAATAATGATATGAAGTTCACAAGATAATGAAAGAGAAATACAAAGGTATCATTAATTTAAGTTAAAACGTTGGTTCAAATTTCTCCTATAAATTGACTTTCAAGAATGACGAGTAGATTAAAAAAATAGAGAAAAAGGTCGCAATAGTCAGTGTTCAATTTAGTCTCATAAATCCTTAAATATGGCCTAAAATAGTCCCTTCAATATATTATTTTCAAATATATTTGAGAAGTCAATAAACTATTATAGATCAGACTTGAAGAATCAAGGGTTTTTTTTATAACACATTAGATAGTATAGATCTAAACCGGCTCCCTATAAAAAGTCTATGGACCATTTTGGGTTTTCCTCCTAAAAAATTTAATCAAATCCTTGACTCTTTTTTTAATGAGATAAGAGATAAATCGCATAGTATGTGGCTCAAACTCACGATGTAGAGAAACAACCTTCCACAACCACTAGGCCGTTGATCCTTTTGTAAAATCCTTATTCTTTTGTTAGAGCCTTAAGAATTAATAATGATCAACATACTTTACTATTTTTAGACACATTACTTCACTCAAGACAAGACCGAGTTCCAAATATATTAACCATCAATCAATTGAGAGAAAAAAAAAAACAATTAGCCACTATAAGCTACAACAACATTATCATTATCATTAGCCTGATCCCAACTATTTGGGATTGGCTTGATGAATCCTCCTACATTTATTCTAATTAAGAACTGCATGAGTTTACAACTTTGTTGTAAGCAAACCTTTTTACACTTCTTGCTACATTACCTATGGTATACAATTTTTTTCATAATTCTTCACCTTATTGGTGCATCTTTCATCTATCATTTTTCATGCTCACATCAATTCTATTTCTCACTACCTTATCATCAATAGGTTATACTCTCACTACTCTAATAATAAGCATTTATGCCTATACCATCCATTGTTTCAAGTCACATCAAGCCAAATATTCTCATTTTTTCCACACTCGCTTTAGCTATTAGTGTCTTCCTTGTTGCCCAAAACTCTGCTCTACAATAGCATATCCACTTTAACTACAAATTTATAAAATATACCTTTGAGTCTTCTATAATCTTGAGATGGTCCACCATTTTAACAACAATTTTTTTTACTTTATTAGTCCTTTCCTCATGTATATCCCCGTTTTTTAGAAACCTTTAAAAGAAACCAAAAAGGAATCATCTACATTCCACATCATGTAAGGAACTAATCTAATAATTTGCTAAAAAGCAAAGCATTAGTAATTAGAATCTTCAATAAAATTAAATTGATAAACTTAATGATATGGAATTTGAATTTCCAGCCATATTAGTCCAAGATGCCAAGTTATTCTTTCAAAGAAGAACTTATTTAAGAAGATCACGAGAGAAATAGTGCCTCCCATATGGAAGAACAAGAACTGGAACTATCAGGATGAGTGGTTTTCTGGTTTGGCCCTTGAATCAATATCACTTGAAAAAAAATATATATAAGAACATAGATCTTGTGCAACCTTGGGGGTGATGATGTGGCAATTGAGAATAAAAAAGATAAGGCGATTGGGGAGAAGTTTGAGAGATCATTAACAAGGAATACTTAGGGTAGGATGGGAGGCCAGCAACGGGTACTCAGTCATATGAGCTAGCGAGTAGGTAAACAAACAATTAACAAATCAATATAATCTCTAAGAGTTGAATTCCAGGGTTATAATAAAGTTATGACCTCGTGCATTGCATTGAAAGATTTCTTTATCTCACAGCAGAATCCATGATATGAAAATCAGTACTGCATTAAGCACAAATGAAGGTAAATTACAAGACACAAAAAACGTAAAAATTTGAAAAGTAGACTTGCAACTTTTCACAAGACTTCGATGGCATAAGCAAACAACAAAAATGAATCTGCTTCATAGCCACAAAACTATCAAGCAGCAAAAGAAATGTAAAAAAACGAGTTCATGTTTATGTGCAAAGTGATAAAATACAATCAGCTCACGTAAAAATAAAAACACACGCAAAATTAAATTTATCATACTAGCAACATATATGAGATATTCACCGCAAAATCAAGTAGAACAAAAGCTGGAAAGAATAGCAAAAAAAAGGAGTTAAGGATAATTGCTCAAACCTTGGCTGGAATTCCATAACTTCTACAAGCTTGTTGCCATTACAATCATTCCACCGGACTTTCTTCCTCCTGCTCCTCTGTCTCCTCCCCTTCATCCCTCCTTTCTTCAACGCCGATGACAAAAGTGAGCTTGCCTCCACGTCTTCCTCATCCCCCTTATCCGCCCTTTCCTTAGAAACCACAGCGATATCCCCATTACACATCTTAGCATCATTCCCGCCCGAATCCATCTGCACCTACACCCAACCCAAGGATTCCGGGCATCAATCTACTCCCTAAACCAAACACAATTGGTAACACACCACAACCCAACCCTATTTAAAATCAAACCATAAGAGAGCAATAATAATACAGTAACTCAACACTGCTACGATCTACAACACGAAAACAACCCCCAAATTCCCATCGAATTGCTCCAACGCTAATCAAATCATCGATTCTCTGATCGAATATAACAAAACCAAATATCAAACAGAATGGATCGCCGTCACTAACCCTCGCACCGATTAAAGAACGAGAAAAAGCGGAAAGGACGAACAGAAGAAAAGAATGGAGTAATTGAATCAACTGCGGACGATAACTTCGATCGAAGAACTCGAATTCTACGTTTTTTGCTTCCTTCTGGGAAGATTCAGACGAAAGCAATAGGAGAAATCTCAGAAGAAGCGAGCGAGCGAGGGAGGAAAGTGAGGGAAAAAAAGGTTCGAACCCACCTCCCTCGCTTCGCATTCGACGACTCGCTATTTCAAACGGGAGTGCGACGCCTGACTCGAATAACGTAAATCTTATGCAACGCGGTTAGACGGTTTGATTAGTACGATTTGTTTTGAATGCGTCGGTACTGCTTTGGAATGATGGCCGGCAATAAATGCAAGGGTTATAAAGTCGTGTTCTTTTGATTTTTTTTATTTGTTTGTGCACGGGATTCTGATTCGGGGCGGCTAGTGGCTGCTGAGCGTTGTAATTTGCTATCGTGCGCTGGCTTTGTAATACTGTCGGATACGGTCCCAATGATGTACAGAGCATTATGGATTTTTTTATCATTATTTTTTAAGTAAGAATCCAAATTTAATTTTATAATAAATTAATTCTCAATTATTTTCCACGCCTCTATTTACTAATATTCTTATTTGGTATTTAAGACAGAAAAATTAGGACAATTTATGACAGGGAAGGTGAAGAAAATGTTTGGGTGATTATAGCTTCCACTTAAGAGATTTTGGGTGCCTCTTAGTAGAGTTGTTGCTTTTATGTGTAATTATCTCCAATGAAGTCAGGGGTATAAGTCTTGAACAACTATAAGATATTCCTAGTTAAAAATATATGAGTTTTCGAGAGAAGAAATTATTTTGTGCGGAGTCCGGACAGAAAGAACTGTCGGGATTTGCTGTGTATTCTGAGTATTTATTATTTATTTGTAAATACTTAGCAAATACTCAGTTATAAGTATTTGCTGAGTATTTGTTGAGTATTCGCTGAGTATTTATTGAGTATTTACTGAATATTATTGATTTGCTATATATTTACTAAATATTTATAAATAAATAATAAATATTCAATAAATACTCTGTGAATAAGTAGTAATCCAAACGGTTCTTTCCGTTTGGACTCTGCACAGAATAATTTCCATGTAAGTTAAATCTATCAAACCAATGATCAAATTTTTATAAAAATATATTGTTCAAAAAATTTGTCAAAAGTATATTAACATATGACAAATATTTTTTTACTAATTTCAAAAAGTTTTATTGCTTGGAATAATACTTGATATCAATTCATGAGATATGAGATCTTTAATGTAAAATTTTCAAATAAGAAAGAAAAAATGATGGGTTTAGATTAGGTAAAATGACTCTACTTATTTTAGTCATATATTATGAAGGATGTGCTTAAGGTGATATTATATATGAATTTGGAAATATATTTTTTAATGGTGGAAGTAAGAGTTTTAAGATGCATAAGTGATCATTAGGCGATGGTGATTAATCTTCCCAATCACTCTTTTTATAAAAGGGGCAATCAACTAATATGAAAGATAGACATCATATGAAGGTACTTGATTAACACTGGGATTGATCATTTAACGAGCATCGATGGATAACAAATGAGACAAATAACAAAGAAGGTTGGTATTAATCATAGATGGCTAACAAATGTTGAAAATTAGCATGAGATGGATGAGAATCGACTATAAATGTTAGATTTTAGGCAAAAACGTTCGATGGCTACCTTATTTTTTCTCTTTAGGGGGGTGGGGGAGAAAAGTGACTAAAAAGCGAGCGACTATCCAATGCCAAATTGGAAATACGGGCGACTATTAATTATATGTTTGATAATTCTCATTATAGATGAACTGAAGACATTGGATGTCGATAGCTAGCAAATATTAGAAATTTATAAGTGTTGAACTATGATCACTTAGTGATATCAAATGTCGCAGAACAATCGATGATATGATTAGATATTTTCGCTATATGAGGAGACATTGATGCTAAAAAGTCTAGCTTTGAATTTTTTTGGTGGCTAGCAAATGCCAAATATTGATAGACAATGCATGATAGTGAATTGGGAATGTCAAATGGCAGCTAGTGATGAATTCAATCATTCTTCCTATATGTAGAAAGGGAGATTTGTGATCATAAAGGAAAACAATAAAAATTTATTACATAAAGAAAATTGCAACAAAGCAATCAGTTATAGTCAAGCTGAAGGGCTTTATGAGGATCTTAATGAATCCAATAAATGGTTATTCTTACCTTACAACCTAAATGAAAAATGTTAGATATATATACTCTTTCTCCCCTAATTGGTAAAGATGGCTTTTGCATTTATATGTACTTACTGTTCATTCCTTGATTTTCTTCTTCAATGTTTCAATGAAAGAGTCTCTTTCTTCTGCTGTCATTCCTTGGGTGGAGCAGTCACCTACACCCCATTCAGCACCTCTAAGGCAGTATTTGTCCTGGATTTCCCTTTTATTCCTGCAATTTCCACAGTGAAAAACATTTAATATGATAGATGAGTTAGCAAGTTGTTCCTGAGCTGATATGATATTGGATCTGGGCTTGTTACAGTCAAATTAAATCTATCATATCTTGATTCAGGTCAAATATGGCTCATTAAGTTCAATCCAAGCTAAAATTTGACTTGATTTTCGGTTTATTTTCAAACTGGTGAGATAAATTCTTAGGCTTCGTTCGGGACGGCTTTCTTAATGCTTTCTAAAGTAATTTTCTAGTACAAAAATTTCTAGTTCAACAAAATTTATACTAGAAAGCAATAATCCCAAACGAAGCCTGACTTTTTTACTGCTTTTTAAAGCAACTTCTTAGTACACAAAAAAATTTAGTTCAAGAAATTTTTATACTAAAAAGCCGTCTTATTAAGCAATAAAAAAGCTGTCCCAAATGAAATTTTGGCCTGGCATACATGTAAGGATCCATACAAGTAGATAATGCATGCATATAGAAGCTTTAATGTATGTATCTGTGAGTACAAATATAGACATATACATGAATGTATGTATAGATTTAAGCTTCGTTTGGGACAGCTTTCTTACAACTTCTCAAAGTAGCTTTCTAGAACATAAGTTCTAATTTTTATACTAAAAAACTTATTTAAGAAGTAGTAAGAAAACCGTCCCAAACGAAGCCTTATTCAAATCTATATGCATGTATATCATGAGAAGATCTCGAGCTAATTTGATCTGTCCAAGCCTGAATTAATTAAATTTTGACTCAATATAGGCTTTACTGATGAATTCGAGTGTTAATTTAAATCAGAATAAAAATTTAATTTAATTTTTTAGTGTTCTGAAATTCAAAGTCAAATTAACAGACTTAAATTTTCATTTGGGATGATTTTCTTACTGCTTTCTAAAGCAGCTTTCTACTATGAAATTTTTTATTTCAAAAAATTTTTGTACTAAAAAATAATTTTAGAAAGAAATAAGAAAGCCTTTCCAAGCTAGAAGCCTTAATGCATACTGCTCAAGTGATGATGGGTACTGACATGCTCTAATTCTTTAGCTAAGCATTTCTATTGTAGCTGATGATGAACTAACACACTGTATTATCACAAACAATATAACTTGATAAAAAAAAGATTTAACAATGAAAAATCTGAAATTTGATGCATCGATATTAAGAGTACCAACTTCAAAACTGAGAAATGCCTCTTGAAGGCCTCCTAGTGGCTTTCATGGCAAGTAGGGCAAACGAAGTGAAAATCATGAAATTTTTTTATATCTATATTGTTGAGAAGAGAAAAATCTGAAAACGAGAATTTGACCTTTAATAGGACACAATGGAGAAAAAGGATTCATGTAGCCGACCCCACGTAGTGGAATAAAGGCTTGATGTTGTTGTTGTTGTTGTTGTTGTTGTTGTATCTATATTAGTGTGGGAATCAAAGATGGCTGAATGTCTCAAGATAAAAAATACAAGTTCTAAAAAATAAAGAGGAAGAATAGAGTCACGGTCAAGAGTGACAAATCAACTTCAGTGCCATGCCAGGAAAAAGTCTTACTATATTTCATGATCAAATAAAATATTCTTATAAGGAGGCTTCATTTGGGATGGCTTTCTTATTGCTTCTTAAAGTGGCTTTTTAGTTAAAAAATTAAAATTTTTGAAGTAAAAAGCTGCTTTAAAAAATAGTAAGAAAGCCGTTCCAAATGAAGCCTTAGTCTACTTCATATCTTATAATAGCTATATGCATGACAAATGAAGACAATTGCATAATCATTGCAAATTAAATAATACTTGAAAAACTAATATACACATTAACTATTGTTTAACAGATTTTCTTGATGACTTCCAACGGGAGGAATGAGTAGTTAATGAGAGTTACCTTTCCTTATTCAACTTTGATTTCTCCAATAGTTCCTTGAGCACAGTTGATTGTTTAAACCTTGAATCAAACTCTGCATACTTCTTCTGATTCTCATCTTAAAGAAGCAGGAATCCAGTCTTTATCAAGCACTGAAAACTAAAATGAAAAATGTAAACCAATTTACCAAAATCAGAGAGATGACGTAGCACACCATTCCATTTCTTGAGGAAATCAATCTCTGGTAGCTGAGGGCCTGGAACAGACTCAAGCCCAGTAAACCCCGAGAGAAACCCAGCATTCACTGAAATAATTAAGAAATTCATTTTCCTCATTTCCGCTCACATGGTTATGTGGAACAATTAGGCTGCTTATATCTAAAAATAGAGGAAATGGTAAACATGTTTCCTAGACTATTTGTGCGGGAACTATTTTAGTCTCAGAATATTTAAAAGTGTCAATTTTAGTCCCATAACTACTCGAATATAATAAAAAATAGTTCCACAGTTAAAATCATAATGTAAAATTCACGAAATGAGGTGTGGAATAAGGGTACTTTTGAAAAATAAAATTTAAAAGTGTCATGAACTGCATGAAATACTCTCATTTTGAAAAATAAGGTTTGGTTAGATGTTATTTGAATATTAGTATTATTTAGATATTAATGTTATTGAGATATCTTGTTATCAATAAAGTGTAATGTTAATTTAGTTTTATCATATTTAAACACTGCAATTGTATTTATAGTGATTAATTATGATTATGCTTTTTTTCATTATTTATATTAGCAATCAAATAGCTTGGCATTTAGATATGAATAGATACGAGACTTATCTAAATCACATAATTTTCAAAGCAATTAAAAGAGTTAGTTGGCTTTTTCCTATTTTGCTGGATGTACGATAAAAATGTCATTCTAATCTCTCGTGATTAAGGTTTCGTTTGGGACGACTTTCTTATTGCTTTCTAAAGCAGCTTTCTAGCGCAATAAAAAAATCGTCCCAAATGAAACCTAAAACAGTAAAATTTGTAAAAGACATCTTCTTTACCAGTGGAAAAAATAATCCTACATAACCCCATTAAATGATGTTAGTCTATGAAGAGCAATATCTAATTAATACTATAAGATCTATTTTAGGTAACTCATGATATTTTAGAACCATAAATCCTGAAAATAGAACTAAGTTCAAGGGCTCTTTCATAATAAGAAATTCAAGTTGCGCCTTTAGGCATTTCCTAATGTTATTACTTTAATCACAATCAAATATACATTGCAGACAATTAAATAATCTCCTCAAAAGTGAAATGTTAGACTACCAACTTCAAAAATGGGAAGTGTATATTCAAGTATGATAAAAAAAATGAAAATTATGATGGACTTCTGATAAATTGTCATCAAAATAAAATATAAATGATATTTATGGAACTTATATATAAACGAATATGACTTACATCTACATGTCATCAAAATAAAATTTAATTGAAATTTACAGAATTACTATTTAAATATGCTACTAACAAGATAACATTACATAGTATTAGTAGTTGAACTAAATACAGTCATAATGTTACATTACAATGTTACATTACTTAACTAGTTCGCATTATTAAATAATAATTTCATAAAAGATTTATTTTGATGCCATCTACGTGCTGCCAAAATAACTTGCAGCTAATGTCAGACTATGTAACAGTTAAAAGAAAGAACATTATCCAGTACACACTCCATGGTCTGCCCTTCGCTAATCAAGCCTTCAAAATGGCCATTCAAACAAAATTACAATCTCTAAGTCTAGAAGATCTTTACTCCCTCCTATATAGTGAAGAAACAATCTCAGCACAGAAATTGCTCGCAACCTGCAACTCCTTCAAATCATTGAACATCCTATAATGACAGCAATAACCTAAGGCAGAAGGCACCCGACACTCTTCAATTCTATCCTAACTGTGGTCACACACCTCATGGTCCCTACAAATTAGGCCGTTTAACCTTATATGGTTCCAGGGGAGGCAAGGCCTCTTCTCCTTTAATTGACAATAACAACCATAAAGCTCTGAGTATTATTTTGTCCCAACCCTCAACAAACTGGTATCTTGATATGGGTACAACATCACATATTAAATATGATGCCATAATAGAACAATCCTACAGCATATAAAGGCTACCAATAGGTTACTTTGGGCAACAATCACTCCCTCAATTATAACTGCTAACACCGACATCCTACCCATGCCAACTAGTAAGATCCTTCTCTCTAATTTCTCCACATTTCAAATATTCGCTACAATCATCTTTCAGTCCAATGCCATAATAATGGCAATGCTTGTTTCATTTTCTTAGATGCCAATAGCTACCAAATAAAGGAATCAAATACTAATCACCTCCTAATATCGAGGCCTAGCCACAAAGGTCTCTATTTAGCCCATTTATTTACTTCAAATCATGGTTTAAAATTGTGCAATCAAAGGCTCTCCTCTACGCCAGCGCGTCGAAGTGGATGATTGAACCCGTTATGTGAGGCATACGTCTTGATTCTACTAAGGCACACATTGAGGCGTGCTTCACCTCAATTGTGTGAGGTGTTTGCCTCGAAATAACATGAAATAAAATGATTTAAAAACCTAAACCTAATGTCAAGCAGCGTTTATACCTCATCGTTCCTGTTCGAATTCGTCTTATGCACCACACCATCTTCTTCGCCTCTTAGTTCCAATTTGACTTTGTCTACTGTTCAACTACGTATGATGTTTGAATTCGTCTACTGCACAACACCTTCTTAGAAGACATTCCATGTTCGTCTACTATTCGACGACCTGCTTTGTTTGATCGAAAGTCAGGAATGTTCAAAGACGTTCTTCCTATTCGAACAACGAGAGTTTGCTCGTTGCTGAGGTGCACATCAATTTCAAGAACTCGTGTGTTGTGAATAGCCCTTAGTTTTTTTTTTTTTTTTTTTCCTTTTTTCTGTTGGAGCTTGCATATGTCATCAGAAAGCTCTTGTTTTACTACCTTAAATGTTGAATCTACACTTTTTTGAGAATTTGCATGTGAATTTGATTATTTTTGTAGCCAGATTTGCCCATAAAAGTTAATGAACTACGTTTTATTGGGAAAGATAGAATTTTCAACTGAACTATTTTTTATGTTATTTTATTATTGTAATGTTTGAATTTTAATTCAATCTTACACAGTTTACTTGTTAATGTATATTTTATGCATTGTTTGTGTTTCATATATATGGTAATTTATTTTTTTATGTTCACTTTTAATATATTATTCGATTATTATGCAAAAAATATATTTATTTTGAATTAATGCAATTTTCTAATTTTAAGGCTTACGCCTCAAAACACCTTGAGGCTTACGTCACGTCTCACAAATGAAAAACACCTCAATACCCAATTGAGCAATTTTAAACATTGCTTCAAATATATCTCAACTTAAGAACCTAACTTTTGTCTCCACTCTATTGACCATGGACTTGTGGCACCGTAGACTAGGCCAATCCAACATCTCCATTTTATCTACTATAACTAAAAGCAACCCGACAATATATACTTTCCCCAACACCCTATTTTGTAACTCATGACATATAACAATGAGTCATAATTTTTCAATTTCTACATCCCAGTCACTTAGTTATAAACTTCTTGAACTTATGCATTCTGATGTATGAGGATTGTCTCTGATCATTTCACTTAATGGATACAAATATTGTGTTTCTTTAACTAAAGGTTATTCTCGTTACCATCGAGTCTTTCCCTTGAGAACAAAATCAGCAATAACTTCTGAATTTATACACTTCAAAACATGATAGAAATTTTCAAAAACATGATCCCTCTAACCTCAACATAGTTGCCCAATTCCTACCATATACAACAACAAACTATAACGCCACATCTTCTCATGCCTTAGCTGCCTCTTCAAACACAACATCCCACATCCACTACTCATCCACCCTACATCTCACTTACCATCAAGCTCCATTACCCTTGGCTCCTGCTCCCCCACCCTCAACACTCCCACCAGACACCCAATGCAAACCCACTCAAAAACCGGTCACCTTAAATCAAATAAAATACTCAACCTACACCATCATTGCACCTCGAGTGATCCTACCTACTACTCATCTATTGTCAAAAAGGAGAAATAGCGAAAAATCATGCATCAAGAAATGCATTAGAGGTGCATATCACTTGGTTACTAGTACCCCCTCTCCACATCAAAATATTAATGGTAACAAATGGATTTTGAAAGTCAAGTACAACTCGAATAGTATGGTTTCTTGAAACAAAGCACTTTTCGCACAAGATTTTAAACAAGAACTTGGCAATGGCTTCACTATAACCTTCAAACCCATCACCTACAGCAATTCTATCCCACAATTGCTAACTCATACATTTGGATGCTTTCGATGATTTTCCCCACATCACCCTAAATGAGAAAGACTAAATGGACCAACCACCAAGTTTTCACAACCCAAAACATTCAAATCACATGTCTTTTATAGAAGGTCATATACAACCTCAAGCACGAGCCACAATAGTGGTTCACCACCTTTACTGACTCTCTACAACTTGGATTCTCAACATCACAATATACATCCTAATTTATGTAGATGATATTCTACTAAGTGATAATAACACCAGTGTCATCAATGAGCTTCTTCAAAAACTATAGAACCAATTCAACATGCATCACCTTGGTAGCATTTCTCACTTCCTCTGACAACAGGTCTTACCCACCACTTATGTATTTCATCTCAACCAATCATCATATGCACAAAAAATTCTTCATTGACTCAGTATGTCGAATTCCAAGCCCATTCAAAACTCGATAGTAGCTAGATCACCTATAACGGGCTCCTTGAATCGTTTTTCAACAATCCCACTCACTATCATCATCTTGTGGGAATTACTTAAATATCTTACCGCCACTAGACCTAGTCTTTCTCTTGCTGGAAACAAGTTGTGATAGGACATGCATGTACCTCTCAATGTCCATCATCATCTTCTCAAATGTCTTCTTCACTACATAAAGGGCACAATCACCTTCGGCCTACCCATATACAAATGCAACAACATGTTTAAACCAACTCAAACTTTGACGGAACAAGAGACCCGCATGACCAAAAGTCAATTATATGTTTCTACACATACTTAAGCAAATCCTTCATTTCCTTGTGTGTCAAGAAGCAACTACTATAGCATGCTCATTAATTGAAGCCAAAAATTGAGAGCGCTCATTACTGCAGTTACAGATATCATACGGCAGACTGCTTCAAGAGCTAGACATTCCACAACCTTCAACAACAACACTATATTGTGATAACATTTCAGCAATGCTCCTAACAAACAATCTTGTCTTCCATACTTGCACAAAGCATGTCGAAATAGACTATCATTGCATCAGAGACTACATCAAATCCAAATAAATCTCTCTTGATCACATCGCTCCTGATCAACTTGTGAACATTTGTATAAAAGCATTCTCCATCACATGCTTTCAATATTTACGAGACAAGTTGTCCATCCATGCTTCGACCTCCACCTTGCGGGAATATGATCATGTGAAAACAACATGCAGCCATTATAAAAAATCTGTCCTGAAGTCCACTACCACTGCAGTAGTAATCATCCATCCATCCATCCAAAACCACCAAATCCATATGTACCCTTCATCAAAAACAAACTATGTCCTTTCCTATCATCCTATGCTATGCCTTGTATATAAAGCAGGTTACTGTATCTCTTATAGATGTGAGAGTATAAAATGAAATGAAAGGTTTCTTCGCACAAACAGCTCTCTTTATTCCACTTCTCTCGATTTTCAGCTTAATTACCTTTATCAGGTCATTCTAAATAACAATACATTATTGAAGAAACATTACGATGAATCAAACACATTAATATAATAATATAAGCAAGTGAAAGAAGCTTGCCCTAAACTTGCCGGTGTTCCAAAAAGAAGACAGCTAAAAACTCAGAAATCGGGGAAAAAAGTATTGAAGCAATCCTGTTATACCTGGAGTAGTCCACAGAAGAACGGAAATGGAGGTAGCAATAGGAATCGCCACAGTAAGTGCTTGAGATAACAGAGGAAGCCGAGTGCGCATTGACGAAAGAACAAAGGTTGATTTAGAGGAATCAGAAGCTTTGAAGCGTCTCCCGTTTGATTTCCATATTCTCTGTGAGATTGGGGGAGAAAGATGGTCATGGAGAGCTACAGAAGATGAACGGGATGAAAGCATCGTTCTTCAAAGATGATAAGGGCCAAAGGTTCGTTTGTTATTTTCTCTTTTTGAAAAATGGCTGTGGCTTTTTGGCGAACTAAGTCCCCAACAATCGTTATTTACACTTTCGCTCTTTAAGGAAGATTCGAAAACTTGGGCCGGGGGTGCGTTTGTAATTACCCAAAAGGTGGGTTTACAATTTCATTCTCAATGATTTTAAAAAAAAAAACTTTGTATAGGGATATATAATTTGAAAATTTTATGCTTAAATTATCTTATATTTATTTGTATTATAAAATTTAATATTTCTAAAATTTGAATAAACTTTTTTGTCTCTATCATTTCAAAATTTTTAGTAAATTATTCTTCAACCAATCAATTTAAATCAAAATAAATTTAGAATCAACTAAATTTATTTTCAAATTAGTGCAATATAATTACGAAGCAGATCTAATGGCTTTCAAGCTGTGATATTATATTAAAATATTTTAACATAATGTTTTTTTTTTCATTCAATTAGTGTTATAACTTATATTATTCTTATTCATAGATAATAATTTTTATATTTAGAAAAAATATTAAAAGAAAAATAATTTTTTATGGCTTTACCATAATCTAAGAGTTGGATTTAATTTTAATTTTAATTTTGATTTTAGCTATTGAAAGATTGACTAGTAGCATATAATGAGACCATCAATTTTAATTTTAAAACAATAATTTTGATTCACATTTTATAATAAAATATCACATCATGTATATTATTACTTTTTATTTAAATTATATTTATTTTATTTCTATCAAATTATATATGTTTAATAATCTGGAACAGTCGGGACGAACCGTCGGGACGAACTGAACCTGAGAGTTTCGTCCCTTGACGACGAAATTGGCATTTAATTTCGTCTGGACGATCTGCTTCACTCTCTGGTCCAGAGGAGATCGTCCCGGGACGATCGGGAACATCGTCAAGGACGATCCTGCTTAATAAATATCTAAATAGTGTCGATTTTGAAGAGAGAGAAAGCCCAGGAGAGAAAAACGAAGGGAAAAGAAGAATAGTGGATTTTTGGGCGACTTCGACTAGTTTTCGTCGATCTCCGTAGTTGGGAAAGTTAACCGACTCGAGGTAAGGCACATTCCGCCTTTCTCAATTTACAGAAATGAGATTTTGACAACTTTTCTGTTCCGAATTTTGTTTCCGTTAGCGAATTTTTGGTGTTATTTTCTTATGACAAAGATTTTACCGCGTAACTTTTGGTATGTTTCTGAAATGATAATTGTGCACGTTTTGATTATTTTCTGGAAGATTTTTACCATATATTTTGGATTCTGCAGCATTTTAATTGATTTGCAAGTTATCAGGATGTTGAAAAATGTTACTTCAGTACAGTAAAAATCTTATAATGTTGTTGTGGATATTCTGTGGTAATTTGGTAAATTTCTGAATCTGTGAATTTTGTGTAAATTCTGTATACTGTCGTTATGCCACTGATTTTTCGTATGAATTCTAATTTTTTTGAATTGATACATTAAATGAATTAAAGTGTTTGTATGCTATCAAAAGGGAGTTATAAGGGGCCAGGATCCTTTGAGATTCTGTCTGTGTCAGGAAAATCTGAAATGAGCTCTGAAATCTAAAAATAAGTTTTGTTCCGGAATTCCGAATATATGTTCTGTTCTGTTCTGGTGCTATAAGCACAAAGGGAGGCATAAGGGGCCAGAATCCGTTGAGATTCTGTCAGTGTCTGGGAATGGAGGCATAAGGAGCCAGAATCAGTTGAGATTCTGTCAGGGTCAGAGAATCTGATGTTTGATATCTGACAATCTGTTCTTATTTTACGAATGATCTAATATGACGATTCTGGTTATTCCATACGATTCCGTCTGCTCTGTGACATGAAAGCTTTATAATATTTGTTCTGAACTCTGACTTGAAATGACTTCAGTTTTCTGTATCAGTTGTTTGATTTCTGATTGGTCAAGTATATGTTCTGTCTTTTCTATGATTTCCGTACGGCTATTTTCTGATGTATTTTCTTATGTGAATTTCTGATGATTTGGATGGGTGAGTGGTGTCTTGCTAAGCTGTTAGCTCATCCTTATTTTCTGCGTGGTTTTCAGATTCTGGGAAAGGGAAGGAGGTCTTGGACTAGAAGTTCAGAGTCTGATCTGTGATTAGGTATTTTGTATTTTTAATTTTTATACAGTCATGACTTTTCTGTTCTGTTCTGTTCTTTTTGTCTGCAGCCATGAACTGTATCTGTATATGATTATTTTGATAAAAGAAAAGATAGATGAACTGTTCTGTATTTGGATGTTTATAGTAGCACTGTGTTTTTCTGTCTATACGATATTTGGAAGAAAGTATAAAGCAAATTCCAAAGCTAGATCCTGGATTTCAATGGCTCCGTCGCGACCCGATGCGAGCGGGATCCGTCCCGGTCCGGTTGGGTTGTGACACTATAGATACTACGCAATATTCATTGATGACATCATTTGATACTGCTGTCTCTATATAATGCACAGCAAAAATGAAATGCTACTCAAATTTAAACATCTAACTAATCTAATCAACACTCATTTCCAATCTAAAATTCAAGCTCTCCGCTCCGATGGGGGAGAAGAATACGTTAGCTCTACATTCAAACAATTTCTCTTCGATCACGGCATCAGACACGAGCTCAGCTGCCCCTACACACCCGAACAAAACGGAGTTTCCGAGAGGAAACATCGTCATCTATTAGACACCGCACGAGCTCTTCTCCATACAGCAAGTCTACCACCTACATTTTGGGCTGAAGCCATCCAAACTACTAATTACCTCATCAACAAGCTACCCACATCCTCTCTTCATCATCGCATTCCACATCAACTTCTCCACAAACAAAACCCCTGCACCACCTCCACCCCTTGCCCATTATCATCCTATGACAACACGCCTTTAAACAGGACATTTAAAACCCAAAAAGATATTCGATTTACTTGTTGTAAGAGATATGTCCATCACCTCATCCTCATACACGCAAGCGCTCAAAATGCCTCACTGGCATGATGCAATGTCTGAGGAAATCTCAACCCTCATCAAACAAGGCACATGGCAGTTATCACCACCTCCTGTTAACGCTCCAGTCCTAGGCTATAAATGGACTTACCGGCTCAAGAAACATCCAGACAGCACAGTCGATCGTCACAAGGCGCGGTTAGTCGCCCAGGGATATACTCAGCAATATGGCATCAACTATAAGGACACGTTCAGTCCTGTAGCTAAAATGCCGACGATCCGCGTCTTCCTCATCATTGCCCTGCACAAAAACTGGCCCACTCTCCAGTTCGACATAGCCAACGCATTCCTCCATGGTGAGCTCAACGAGGAAGTGTATATGCAACAACCGCCAGGTTTCATAGATACTGATCACCCCCATCATGTATGCAAGCTGAAAAAGGCCATCTATGGCCTCAAGCAAGGTCCGAGGCAGTGGTTTCAAAAGCTCATGGATTTCCTGCTTCGCTTCGGATTCCAATTCAGCAAGTCTGATCCATCTTTGCTAACGTATCACTCTGCCACTACCGAGCTCTATCTGCTCATCTATGTAGATGACTTGCTCTTAACAGGAAACCATCCACCCACAATTCAGAAGCTTCTGCTTCAGCTACAACAGAACTTTGCGCTCAAACAAATGGGCTCTGCCAGTCTCTTTCTCGGCATTCAGATCGACCATACAAAGTCCAGCCTCTTTCTGCAACAGTCTCATTACGCCCGTGAGCTCCTTCATGCCTCTGGATTCGATCTATGCAAACCCGTAGCAACCCCGCTTTCACCCAAATGCTTCAGATCATCTCCAGACAATCCATTATTTGGTGAACCAACTCTATATCGTCAGTTGGCAGGCTCTCTGCAGTACCTGACGGTCACTCGACCGGACATTGCATTCGTCACAAACGTAGTCTGCCAGCATATGCACGCTCCCACCCTCAAAGATTTTCAAACCTTAAAGCATCTCCTCAAATACATTCAGGGCACCCAAAACTATGGCATCCCCTTCTCCACCGGCGACCTGACACTTACATCCTACAGCGACGCCGACTGGGCATCGGACACATCCGACTGCAAATCTATTTCAGGATTTTGCACATTTCTCGCGGGCAATCTAATTTCCTGGAGTGTGAAAAAGCAAACAATAGTGGCGAAATCCTCCACAGAGGCTAAGTACAGATCGCTCGCCGCAGCAACCATAGATGTACTCTGGCTGCGCCGCTTACTGCAAGATTTCCAAATACCTCAGCTTCAACCAACGCCGATCTACTGTAACAGCATCTCTGCGATTGCTCTCGCGCACAACCTTGTATTCCACGCTCGGACGAAGCATATTGAGATCGATCACCATTTCATCAGTGATCACATCAAACATCGCAACATTGAGGTCTCTCATATCAGCTCCTCCGATCAACCAGCTGACATACTCACCAAAGCTCTTCCGACAGCCCGATTCACCGAGCTCAGATCCAAACTGACCATTCGGCAAGCCAACGGTCACTTTGAGGGGGGCTGTTAGCACAACAAACGGCCACTTACCATAATCATTTTCCACTTCACGGTCCAGAGCACTAGTCTGACCTGGCAGACTGTTGCCAACGACCTCTGCTTCTCCAACCGTCTCCTTCCCTCAGCTCTATATAAACACTGTATTCGAACCAGAGTATTTTATGCCTTTGGAGATAGCTCTCTCCATCAATGAAGCTTTCTAAGTTTTCTATCTGCTATTTCTATTATCTTTAAATACTTGCAGGTCTATTACGAGCATGGGTTGGAGGGTTTTCAATTGTACTCGCCATCAACCAAATTAAGCATATAGTTATATAAAAGCTAAATGAATGACTTATTAGTTCTGCATAGATGTCCTATAATGCCTACTTTTAGGGTATTATATGCGCTTTACCAATATTTTGAGGAATTATATCATGGAAAGGCAAATTATATCTCTAAGACTTTGATGCCATATCATATAAATAGATAATTAAAAATCTGCCGACACAAGGGAAAAGGGACATTCTAGAAGCTCAGCTTGCCCAGTGAAGAATATTCAACTCCCCAACGGCCATTATTAAATCTCCCATTCTACATCACAAATTTATTTATTTTTTATTTAAATGAGAGACCAAAATAATAAAGTATGATTTCACCTTCAAGTGGCCAAATCATCCAAAAATATAAAATAAAAACTGGTCCACATAAATTATGAGTGGCAACCAAACCAACACGCATTCTACAATTATTGATATTATAAAAATAAAAAAAATTAATTTTTTTTATAAAATATTCGATATATAAATAAATAAAAATTAAATCATATAATTACTATTTTAAAAAATTATTTTAATTGCAAGTAAAATAATGCCATACAAAAATTCAGATATTCTCTTGCATCTAAAAAATAATTTTATTATTCTCTAAAATTATATGAATAATTTACATATATATCATACAATTCTTATATATTTACATATTTAATACATAATTTTTATATTATTTTTATAATATCTAAATCCTTAAATAAATATTAACTTTAATTATTAAATATATAAACATAAAAAAGTATGTGATATTTATGTAATTATAAACATTTATCTTCCTATATAACGAAGCGAAGACTTCTCCTCCTCCCACCCTCATCATTCATCAAAGTCTTTTCTCCTCTCCACCTTCTATCCTAGCCATGGCCACAGACCCTGAAAGAACAGAAACCCCAACTGATTCCATCCACCACAAATCCTCCTCCTCCGATCTCTTCTCAAGCGCAAAGGTACTGGCTGACGCCGCCAGATCCGCCGTCAGCCATGACGGCGGCGCCCTCGATAAGCCGAAGGTGGCTGAGGCCAGCGAAGACGTCCTCGACGCCGCCTCTGAATATGGAAAGCTCAAAGAGAAGGGCTATGGAAGCTATGTAGATAAAGCGCAAGGTTATCTTCATCAGTTTCACTCTTCAGATCAGAAGCCCGCTCATCCTCCACCTCCTCATGAGGAGAAGTCAACTCCCAAAGAAAAGTCAACTGATCCAGTTGAACAGTCAACTCCTGAAGAGCATAAGTCATCTGGCGGCTTTGGTGGATTTGGAGATTACGTTAACGTAGCAGAGGGCTTCTTCAAGAAGTAACTGTATGTTTAAGCTACTATATATATATATATATGCTTGATATTATATTTTTATTTTGGTAAAAAAGTGTGGTAGAATTGTAATTGTAGTTTTATTTGTTGGAACTATGTGCACTTGAGTTGACTTAGTGAGTGATGCTATGTGAAATTAATGAGAATTTCATGTTTATTTTTGGTTTGATTAAAATAATTTCTACTGTTAATTGGGCTTCCCTAATATGAAGTTTTTCTGAAAAAAAAAAAAAAAAATCTTTTTATGTAATTATGTATATATATTTTTGACACCTGAGTGCTGCATAAGTAAAAAAAGTAAAGTTTAGAGATTTGATATGTAAATATAAAAGAATCATGTGGTATAAATGTAAATTATCTATCCATCCAATGTATTTTTCTTAACTTTTATAAAATATTAAGGTTTCTTTTGGGACAACTTTCTTACTATTTTCTAAATTAGTTTTTAGTATTGTACGGTATCAAAAAATTATCTTGATCGGGCACGAATCTCGAGGCAAAAATCAAGTTGGAAACTTCAAAAATTAAATCCGGGATCATCTGAACTCCGATTTCTGTAAACTTAATGTCGAACTGATCGTCTCGAAAATACGAACCCAACGATACCAAAATCGACTCAATCCGAGCCCAAATGAGTCCAAATCAAGGACCCAAAGAGCTGTTGGAAGGTTCAAACCACAAATTGAGTTATCAAACGGTTTCCAAACACAACGATCTTATAGTCTAATCGAGCGACTCGACGAGACAAATCCAATGAGCCCGAGATCGTCGAATTCTGAAATCATTAAGACCTTCAAATGTCTGCTGAATGGCCCACGATCAAGGGATTCAATATCAGTCGTCCATTCAAACCACTCCCGATTCGCCCCTGATCTCTCACCTATTTACAGGTCATGCCACTCTATAAATCTATAAATAGACCTCTCATTTCTCTTGTGAGGGGGCAGAAGCAAGAGAAGAAGGAGAAGGAAAGAAGGATAGGAGGGAAGAACTCCTCGACTACTGCCGCAGGAATTCTGTCCAAGTGACGCCAGAATTCCGCCCGACCTCCAAGTGACGCCAGAATTTCGTCCGACCTCCAAGTGACGCCGGAGTTCTGTCCGAATACCATCTAACGTCATAATTCTCCTCGGCCTCCAACTGACGTCAGACTTCTACCCGACGCCGGACCTCCGCTCGTCGCTAAGTTTCTACCCGATGTCGGACTTCTGCCTATTGTCGGACTTTCATTAGACATATATATGATGTTGGATTTCTCTCCATTGCTGGATGTCTACCTGACGACGTCTTTCTGGCCTCTATCGCCAGACAACAGTCCTTCTGACTAACGTCGCCCACCGACTACAGTCCTTCTGGCCTCCGTCGCCTGCCGACAACAGTCCTTCTGACTAACGTCGCCCGCCAACTACGGTCCTTCCGGCCTTCATCACCCGCCAACAATGGTCCTTCCGACTTATGTCGCCCGCCGACTACAGTCCATCCGACCTCTGTCGCCCGCCGACTACGGTCTTTCTGACTTACGTCGCACACCGACTACATTCCTTCAAACCAAACAAACACATAAATAATGATGCTATGTATTCTCACCATGTAATGCACTCTAAAAGATATACATCAAGCTAAGGCCTTCCCTCGAGGAAGGACCTCATTTGTAATCAACTACAATACTAGTGGATTCATTTAAACTGAGCTAGTCCCGTGATTTTTTCCCTTTTTAGGGGTTTTTCACGTAAAAATCTTGCTGTCTCTAGTGGATGACACACCCTCTCTTTTATCTGATTGCGTGCCAGATTTTCGTACAATGCTAAGACATTAAACTTTATATTTCTCTACCGCCGCGAATACACCTGGACGCAACAAGTATAAAATTTTTAAAAAATTTATACTAAAAAGTTAATTTAGAAAGCAATAAGAAAGTTGTCTCAAATAAAGCTTAAATTTAAGGCTTCATTTGGGATGGCTTTTTTACTATTTGAAGTAACTTTTTAGTTACTTCAAGAAGTAATAAAAAACCGTCGCAAACAAAATCTAAAACTCTGATTTATAATAGTTGAAGCATGTATTGCTTCACAAAAAAAAAAAAACATTAGGCTTCAATCATATACTCTAACAATGCTTATGCAGAATGCTTGGCAGCAAATAGTTATAAGTTCTTCTTAAAGATAAATATATTCATTATATGACCTTTTATCCTTTGAACATTTAAGATATAGAAATTTATTTCATAGCCATACTGGTTTTGAATTCAACAAGTTTAGTAGATATAGTTTGATTCAATGAATCTAGATGAATATGGCCAAAATGATGTGAATGCTAGGCCAAATAAGCATAAATCAAGCATTTAAAAGTATAATCGAAATTTTTTAAGGCATTTTGTATGTTTGTAGTTGAAATAGTGTTTTGATTAGACGAATCCATTGAGTCTAAGAATGTACAATTCTAACTTTGTTGACTTGTCGATATGCCCAAAATTATGAAAAGATATCAAGGTTACATGTTCGCATCATCCGATTAAGGAGATGGAAGTCTAGTAGAAAGGATGAGAACATCTTAAAATATTGGAATAGTCTATATTTCTACTAAATTAAAAAGGACACGAAGATTTCGGAGCCCACCTCCTTCTAGGTCATCGCTTGTGGCTAATTATTGACTAACACTCGACACCCACTATCAAGTATAAACCAACACATATATGTTCCTTGTTAGTAGTCATATGACACATGCTAACATTGGTGTTGGTTGATATCTACCAAAAAACAACATTAGATGTGCTTCAATCATCAACCTCTAACATAAATCCCTCCATTAATTCGCCTTATCCACCCTCCTATTAAAAAATGACCAAATTGGTCGTCTACCATCTCACAACTTTTGATATCCTCTACACAATGTGCACAAAGATAAGTGTCACGTTTTTATTGGAGTCCGAAGTATATTCAAACTTTGCACATAATAATTTCTCCTATGTTTAAAATAGATGCAACATTTTTAAAACTCAATGTAATGTAGATCAAGATTTTAATATTAAGATATAAAGATTATATCTTAAAATTTTGTTAGAATATCAATTTTGATGAATGTTCAATAATTTTAGTAAAATTTTATTTAAAAAAAAATCTGTGAATTCTGCATGATACTCTTTCAATTTCACCCATAGTCTGATTAAACTTCTCAAGACAAACCAAAATAAAAATATGAATAATTTTCAATATAAATAACAAAAGTTACTGAAAGCTAAAACCAGTAGCATCAATAATTTTCTGAGAAAAATATTTAGGCAGCTATGCATTGCATGTCATGCATTACACTTGGTATTTATTTTGAAATAGGTGTTAGAGTTATAACCCTGTCAAATTAGGTGTAAAGTATTTCAAATGTTGAGGTTTTGAAAATTTTAATATTTAGTTAGATGAAAAAGGAATACAAAATAAAATAAAGTAAATATAGTATGAATCATTCTAGTTCAATTTCTAGGTAAGGCAAACTAGCACAGTTTTGAGCAAAATTTATTTACACCAAAAGCAAGTTTGTTTTATCATCGCCAACCATTGCCAGCCACCGGCGCAACACTTGCCAGACCCACCACCATTATCGACTGTCGTCAGTCACCACTACCGTTGTTGACCACCACCTCCAGTTACTATCTTCAACGGCGCCATCTCCACCCGCCACCGGCAACCGTCGTTGCCGCCGCGCTACCCGCTATTGGTCACCACCTTCTGCTTTCGACTTTCGCCGCCGCCACCGCCAATCGATCATCACTATTTTCAAACTTTACATTACATTCATTTAACTTCAAACCAAACGAAAAAAAAAACATTAAACTGAATTTACTTTACACTTATATATCCAAATAACTCAAAAAAATATTCCTTTTACATTGTTTTCCATTTAAACTGATATTTCTTTTTTAGTCAATCAAAGAGCCATAATAATTTCTTATGTAATTTATAATTGATTTTGGGACTTCATAGTTGATATAAGGGAATAGTGGGTAGCACTAACAAGAAAATTTGAAGAATAAATGGGCATATTTGCAAATAAATAATTAGTGACAGACTAAACTCAAAAATATTAGAGACTAAAATATAGAAATTTGATTGCTTATATTTGAGATCTGATCATCCTCAAACCTATAAGTGGAAAGAACAAATTGTTTTAAAATACTATTCATATCAGAATATATCCCACTGAAATTTTTCTTGGATGAAAATTTATTTTGTAATGAATATAATATATAATTAATTAATTATACTTAGAATTTTGACCATCACTTAATATTATATATATAGTAAACTAAAATTTTCATTCCCCCAAGAAAAGCTTAAAAATATAATTATAATTTAATACCAATCAATAAATAGGATAATTATATTAATTAACTCTAATATATAATTAATATTCTTAATCATTATCTTTACATAGGAAATCATTAACAAATTATAGATGATCTTTGCCAAACATTACCAAAAAAATCTCAAGGCATCTTGAATGCAATGTATTAGTCCCACTTAAGTAATAATAAGTAGATTGTTATGGAGAGATATCTTGAATCAGAACTAAAAATAATAAAAATTTTGATTTATTGAAATAGATTTTAGATCGAAGTTTGTAGTCGAGGAAAAGAGTCAAGCCGAAATTGAGTCACTCTTAACTTGATCTTGAGTTTGATTAATTAATCGAGCATGAACTTTATTCAATGAGTTCAAGCCAGCACCCGTTTATTATGAAAGAGAGAATGTTATTATTTAAGCAATTACTATAATAAAATGATAAAAAGAATGAAAAACTATAAGAAAAATAATAAAGAATCATAGTAATATAAGAGAGTGAAATATAATATTCAAACATTTTCAATAACTTTATACTTAAAAGTTAAAACTCTAAATATTAGTATTTTGAAGTATATTGTATATTACTATTTTTTAAACGAACAGCTAAGGAGCTAACGAGTCGAGTAGGGGTAGACTCAAATTTGGCTCGTTAACTCATCAAGATAGATTCACGAGCTATTTATCGAGCCGATTCTGAGCTGGTTCACGATTCAGCTTGACTCACTTACTGACAGTATAGTAAGTTACTGTGAAACCCCTTAAATAAAAAGAAAGCTAACTCTTAAACATCGATATGCCTTTTGGTGTAATGACTGAAATTTTCGTAAGAAAATCCACATTTGTTCATCCCGGAGCAATTCTGGGATGGGTAACCTACTGGGAAGTTATACCAACAGGACAAAACCGTGAGAATCTTAGGCCAAAACAGATAATATCTCGATTGTTAAGAGTTTGGATTGTTACACTTACACCCATATAAGCTTGTATACATAGATAGCCAAAGTTGGATTCCTAATCAAATGGCATCACTTCATAAGTTAAGAAGAAGGAAAGATATCGCCACTGTGGACGAGGACCCTCAGTGTACCTGTCTAGTGGTTGCTGCTAACTTCACTATAAGAAGATGATATGCTATCATATTGTCTATGTTATTTGTAAACCTTTTTTCCATATTCATTAGCATAATTAATGAATGATCTCTAATATCATATTAAGCTATCCTTAATGGGTTATAAAATGATGCACTCAATGTATATTAGTATAAGTTTATAGAACTATTTTTAAAGATAGTACTTACAAGTAATTAGAACTCTGACAGAATAGTTAGTTTGTTTAGATAGAAATTTTATGATTTGTAGAGAGCCTTTAGAGGTTGTTTTTCCTATGAGTACCTCATTATCTTTATTCCAAGTAAAAAAGATGAAATGGTGACATTTTGAGCTTAAATTAGGGGTTTCTTTTGAAGAAGATTTCAAGTGTTCTTCAACTAGATCACTTGATAGCTACTTCAAGAATGATATAAAAAAAAAGAGAGAGGACTAGTTGATTTATATAATGATGAAGTAAAAATAAAAAAAAATGGAGATGTGAAGAGTGATCAAAAGGGTGTTGAAAGCACCGACAGAAGTGAAGTCAATGTGAACTACAACAACAATCAAATTATTTGACATTAATGATGATGTTATGAATCAATGATATCCTAGTTCCTTCACCAAAACGGACCTCAATAGGGGGTGACACTACTATTGGAGGCGCTTGGAGGTAACGGAGGAAGGTTGTCAGGGTTGGAGATGATTACGGTGATGTTCGAAATGACAATGAGGTTGAGCGCTATCCTTTCTTTTTTTTCGGACAGATTAGGAGATTCGAGCGTGGGATCGCAGCGAGGAATTGCTTCCGCAGACCAACAAGATGCAACAAACCGCAATCCCTTCTTATGTTACTCTACCTTCAATTTGTGTCATCACTGCATATCGAAGATGACTAATTTGTTGTCTTCAATGGGCTCCACCTTCTTAATCATCTTGCCTACCACCTCAAGGTCACCCACATTCACCTCTAGTAAAAAGAAAAAAAAAAGGTGATTTTCTCCTTTTAACTCATTAATTTTCTTCATCTCATCAACGTGATAGCCACAAGGACAAGCTATTATATGTTCTGTTTTCATGACTTATCCCAATATAGGTAAGGGCAATCCTTTGTAACTCGTATATGTATTAATGATAAATGTTATTTTAAGTGGACAATGGCCAATATAAATCAAGTTATATTCAACAAAATCAATAAATAAGCTCAAATAATGAGGAGCAAATAAGTTATATTCACATTTTAGAAGTTCAAGCTCAGAGCAAGGCCTACAGCTCTTAGTTTCACATTTCAACAGTGTATTTCAATTATGTTTAAAGAAGTTTTCTACTAACAATACACAAATCAGATCATTATATGCCACATAATAAACATTTCAATTTGATTAAGGCTTCATTTAAGACGACTTTCTTACTACTTCTTAAAGCGGCTTTATAGTTCAAAATTTAAAATTTTAATACTAGAAGCTTCTTTAAGAAGCAGTAAGAAAGCCGTCCCAAACGAAGTCTAAATACCGAAAAATTGAATCATCTGCTCATAACTTGATAGCTAGTCAAATTTTGTTTCAGTAGTGCAGACTTAACAAAGAGAACCTTCAGCTTGAGCAAACAAGCCTGCACCTGCACAAGCATACTTCAGCCTTTGATAGAAATATAGTTTAGTTCAGAATTAGAGTCTTCAAATGAAAAATAAACCTTAATTATAAGTAATTGAACATTAATTTCTTACTTAATTACCACAATAACTCATATTTCTGCTATAATAACTAGAAAACAAGCTAAAAACAGTTTAGTTATCAGATCAAATACATTTTTTCTCTATTAAAGTAAGGCATGTTGATGAAAATAAAACTAGTTGTTTCAGCAAAATTGTCAGTTTCTTCATTGGCTTGCACAAAGTTTTATTTGTCCATATCAGTTTATCTTCTAGTGAATGAAAGAACTATTAGGATTATAACATGTCTTATAGCTGAAACCATCAAACCATTAGAACCTCTAAGTTTCTATCTTTTCTTAAAAAAATTTGAGAATTTGCAAATTTAGAAAGCTGAAGTAAAACTTAACAAAGAAAAAGGTTTTGCTTCTTCTGTTTTTGTAAGCTTCACAGTAAGGAGAGATTATTATGAGCGAATATCGGACACAATTTATCATCCAGAGGTGAATTAGGTGCAGCCACATCATCCAGTACCGAGCTCAGTACCGAGCTCGGTACCGAGCAGTACTGAGCCGCAGTACCAAGTAGGAGATGATGTGGAGCAATTTCATTGGGCTCTGAACGGCGTTTGGCATCCGCACAGAATAATTCATCCAGTAAGGCAGAAGCAAGGCATAGTAAACCCCAGTCAATAACCGGTATTGTTCATGTTGGATTCTAAGGATGATAATGAAGGACAGCATGGGCAGGAGAGAGCAGTATTGTCTTATCTTTTGGTGGGCAATTTAATAACCAATTTGAGATCATTTTTTAACTAACACTTGTATTTCTTCAGAAGGTTGACAGAAACCATTAACAAGTGCTTGTTGGCGATGATTTCAAAGGGCAAAAGTTTTCTAAAGATTAAGAGAAGGTATTCTAACTTATCTGAAAATAATATATTATTAAATGATCATCATCATCATTAGTTTAATTCTAATTATTTGTTAATCATCTTCTCCAATGATGGTAAAAAGAACAAAAAAAAAAATCCTCTCTCTCTCTCTCTCCCTCTTAGCACTGAAACAGAACTTTTTTGAACCTAAACACTTGAAAAGTCAACTTGCAATGAAAAACTTAACAAAAGTTGGCCAATTATGAGAGAAGAAGCCAACCAACCTTTGGCAATCTAAAGTTTTCTTTGAAAGATTAACAGAAATTCTCAAAAAATTGTAAAAGTTAACAGATTTTGTTCAACCATTTGCTGAAAGATTACTTCCTGTTTCTAAGAAAAAATAATATAAAATTCGAATTAAAGAACAGATTAGCAGTAACAAGAATGTGCAGCAGCAATTTAGCTTCTTAATCGAGTAATCAGCTACTTCACTGGATCATTTCTGTAAGAACACCTCAAATGTCCTGAACTGAGGATGAAATGAATGAATAGCCGATTCAAATTCAAAGGAGAATTCGAACAGATTTCGCATGAGACTACGTAAATTTCAAATGCCTCAGACGCAATCTTCAATACTTCCACTAGAATTATCATAAATTTCATCATCAAGAGCAGGAAGGTTGAGATCAAGTGAATCAAGGATAGAACTCTTCTGTTCTATCTCAATTACTGCAGGTGAAGCTTGAACAGCATCAGCAAAAGCAGCATTGTTTGCTGGAACCAAGTGTGATCTCTTATGACCACCAAGAGCTTGACCAGATGCAAAAATTCTGCCACAAATTGAGCACATATGGCTGTTCTTAGTAGTCTTTGATCTTTGATTCTGAATTTTGAGTTCTCCAGTTCCTTGAATTTCAGATAAGGAACTATCTGTGATCTTCTTATGGCTTGCCATGTGACCTCCAAGAGCTTGGTAAGAATGAAAGCTCTTGTTGCATAACGTACAATTATATGTGCTTCTCTTTCCAAGCCCTGCAACAACAGGATTGAGATGCTTCTTATCGGGAGAGGCCTTTGACTTCTTTAGTTTATGGGAAAACTCAGATTCAGTCTGAAAAGATTGGACCTTTTTGAGCTCATTCATTCCAAAATCATATTTTTGAAAAGATTGAACATTTTTTAGCTCATTCATTTCAAAATCGGATGCTGTGAAACCTGAATTGTTTCTCTGCTTCTCCACCTCCTCTTCTATTACAATTGAAACTTTATCAGACGAATTTGTAACAGACTCGGTGCCTCTTGATAGCATCAGCAGACAAAAAGCACCCAACTTTATCTCATTCTCATCTTCCGGCGATAAATCCGGTGATCTCCTCCTCTTCCTCCGCTCTCTAGCCGGAAAAACAACTGCAGTAACTTGGCTTTCAGATTCGCTCTGCATTCCATCTTCTCCCTCTTCATAACTTTCATTACTCTGTAAATCCTCCTCTTTTTCCTCGAATTCCTCATCCTCCTCATCATCTTCATCAACCTCCACGCTAAGAACATCTCTTCTCGTCTCAGAATGACATTTCGTATGCTTAAAAAAAGAACTCCATGAACCGAATCCTTCCCCGCAATTATTACAAAGCATATCCCTCTCTTTCTCCTTCAACCTCCATGATTTTCTCGGATTCTCTCTAAGTCCATACGTACACATTGGCTCCTCCTCAGATTTCAGCACAGCATGAGACCTCGTGTGCACTGCAAGCGATCTAGTACTCGGGAAGCTTCGTCCGCAAACTTCACAGCGGACCGTCTCCATTTCAAATAGGAAAATCAGACCAAAACTGATCAGGGAAGCAGAGTTTAAGTTGAGAAAAAAACCAGAACTCAAACTAATCCCTACGATCCAACGAATTTCTTTCTATCCTCTCATTTTGAATCGATCAGAAGATAAAAAAAAGCTTAGAATTTGGCGAGCTTCTTCGACAGCAATGAGATTACCTATAGTTAAGCTCGTCCTCTACTTTGCTTCTTTTCCTCAATAACTCAATATCTTTTTATGGAATAGCTCTGAATTCTTCAAACAGAGAGAAGTTGATTCCTATTTCTGTGTAGTTTGTGCGGTTGGATGAGAAATCCATGCATGAAAGCAAAGGTTGGAAGAAAAAAACGGAAGAGAAGCCCAAAAGGGCTGCACGTGTACCTCACTAAGGACTCTACGGTGGTGAATTGGACGGCCGTGATTAAGCCACGTATTACCTCCGGTGGATTGGTGGAAGAATTATAGTTTGTTAGTGCGCATTTATATAATTAAATGTATTTACATCTAATATTTAAGTTTTAATATATGTTTATATAATGTAATATTTTAGTATCAACCATATCAAAATAAATGCATAAAAAATAAATTTATTTTACATTAAAAAGAGACATTAATCATATTGTTATGCAATTTAAAATTTTAATTGTTAGATTTATAGTAAAAGAGGTATGAAATATTCTAAATGTAATATTTTTTAAAATATTGATATTTGGTTTGAAATATAATACAACTTTTAATATATTTTGGAGATTTTACATACATATCATTTTATATCATGCTATTTGCATATATAACACCTAAAACTTTAATATTTAATGCCTACAACCCATAGATCAAATATGGGCGTAAAAATTAAAATATTGAAGTTTATAGAGTTGTATGATCAGTGATAGAAATGAAATATAGGAGTGGCATATTTGATATTAAAGTTGTATATGCGTGGTAGTCATGAAATATTAAATTTTTTTAGTGTTATATATATAAATAGCATAATATAAAGTGATATGTATGCAAATCTCATTACATTTTTTATGTATTTAAAATCATTAGATTTGATTTATTTTTAAATAAGCTATAAGTTCTTTTTCATTTTTGCCAATTGGTGCCACATGTCATCACCATTGTTGGTCGTCGGCCCTACCACCTCTCTCCATAGTCTTCATCTTAACAATGGCCACAACAGTCGCCACTAACCGTCGATCAGAGTGATCACAGAATTTCATAGATAACATATATCATATAAATAAATGGGTTAAAAAGCTGGGCCCAAATTAGACCTATTGGCAACTCGAATTTGATCCAAACTTCATTTTAATTAAAAAAACTTATAACACATTAACTATAAAATTTAAGTTAATTGATCCAAAGTAAAAACAAACATACCAAGTAAAATAATTTAAGGAAAAAAATGAAATGAATCACTATCAAGCTCATGGGTCAACTCGAACCTAATCGCCACTTAAACAAGTCAGAATTTGGTAACTTAAATTGTGGTACGAGCTTTCCAACAGCGCTTCGGGTGCTTGATTTTGGCTCATTTGGGCTCGGATTGAGTTGAATTTGGTGTCGTTGGGTTCGTATTTCCAAGACGCTCAGTTTGACTATAAGCTCGCTGAAATTGAATTTATGAAGTTTGCAACTTGATTTTTGCGCCTAGATTCGTGCCCGATAAAGTAATTTCATGATGACGTATCAATCATGTTATTTGCATATATAACACCTAAAACTTTAATATTTAATGCCTACAACCCATAGATCAAATATGGGTGCAAAAATTGAAATATTGAAGTTTATAGAGTTGTATGAGTGATAGAAATGAAATATAGGAGTGACATATTTGATATTAAAGTTGTATGTGCGTGGTAGGCATGAAATATTAAAAATTTTTAGTGTTATATATATAAATAGCATGATATAAAGTGATATGTATGCAAATCTCATTACATTTTTTATGTATTTAAAATCATTAGATTTGATTGATTTTTAAATACACTATAAGTTCTTTTTCGTTTTTGCCAATTGGTGCCACATGTCATCACCATTGTTGGTCGTCAACCCTACCACCTCTCTCAATAGTCTTCATCTTAACATTGGCCACAACTATCGCCACTGACTGTCAGAGCAATCATAGAATTTCATAGATAACATATATCATATAAATAAATGGGTTAAAAAGTTGGGGCCGAATTAGACCTATTGGCAACTTGAATTTGACCCAAAATTCATTTTAATTAAAAAAATTTATAACACATTAACTATAAAATTTAAGTTAATTGATTAAAAGTAAAAACAAACATAACAAGTAAAATAATTTAAGGAAAAAAATGAAATGAATCACTATCAAGCTCACGGGTCAACTCAAACCTAATCGCCAATTAAACACGTCCAAATTTTTATCCAAATATGTCCAATTTATTATATATATGCATACATATCATAATTAAATAAATAAGGTTTTTTATGACAATTTGATTAATTGATATCATTGATTGCTCATAAAGAAAAAAAAATATATTATTGATTGGTCATTTGTGTATTTACAAGGGGGGAATAATATTAGCAAGGGAGGGGATTTTTATTATAGGTCAATTTTTCTTTCATTTAAGTATATTAATGTAATTAAAAATAATTTGCATTTAGATCTATCCACATTTAGATAAATTGCATAAAATCAATGGAAGGTTTCTTGATAGAGAAATTCCCATTTTTTAGGACATTTTGATAATTTATGAATAATTAGGTTGACATTTGCTTAATCAAGACTCTTTATATTTTATTCATCTAATTAAACAAATTTAAGCATAATTAAAGAATCTCAACATTTAAATGAAAAAAATTAAATATAATAAAGCAATTGATTGAACAAATAGATTATAATTTTAAAATTAACACATCAGAAATATTTATTAAATTTGATTATAATATGAAGTTCATATAACTTTTTTAAAAAATAATTTTCAGATACTCAAATTCAACTGAAATAGACAAAAATAAATAAAGAAATAATTTAAATATAATGGTATTTGACACTGTCTTCAGCGTTTATTTTGAAGAGGCAAAGTTCTTGCAAGAATTTGAGCAACTGCACCATTGGCTTGGCGTTTCTCTCATGTCTCTTCTGTAGTTCTGTAGATGTTGCTCGCAGCCTACGCTGGCTTCTTCAGGGATTTAAAAAGATATGAAAGGCTTTTTTTTAGTATGAATTATTCTGTGCGGATATCTTACTGGGAGCACCGTCTGATTTGTCTCAATCAGATGGTTATTTCCGTCCGATGTCCGCACAGAATAATCTCTCTTTTTTTAGGCAGCTTTCTTATTATTTTTTAAAGCAGTTTTTTAGTACAAATATTTTTTGAACTAGTAATTTTCGTACTAAGAAGTTACTTTAAAAAACAGTAAGAAAGTTGTTCCAAACAAAATTTAAGATAATTGTTGAGCGAAAATTTGGGCTGTATTTCTATGTAGATAGATAGTGTTCTCCACAATCATACCAAACACAACGATATTTTCATTGTGATGTTTGGTTCGGTTGAAAATAAGAAGGCGATTTTAAGATGCCTTTGGGGTACGTTAGCATTGAAGAAAATATGGTGTATGGACTTGAAGAAGAAGCTTCATTTGAGACGATTTTTTTATTACTTTTTTAAAATAATCTTTTAGTATAAAAATTTAAAATTTTTACCTAAAAATTTATTTTAAGAAGCAACAGAAAGTAGTTTCAAATGAAGCCTAATATAAATCCATTATACATACTCCTGATCAGCCTATCCAAACAAGAGAAGTAAAGAGGAAACTGAACACTCTTGCGATAGTGTTCAGTTCCTCTTTACTTCAATAAATTCAAACAAAATTCGAACAAAATTTATTGGATTGTATGCCATATCCCACTTCTTATAAAATTCATGAAATTTTTAAGTGCTTTCATATGTTGGTTAAGGCTTCATTTGGGACTGTTTTTTTACTATTGTTTATAGCAATTTTTTAATACAAATATTAATTTTTTTATACTAAAAATGATTAAAGAAAAAAAGTAAAAGAACCATCACAAACGAAACCTAAATAATATATATCATATATGAACTATTTTTCTCTGTATTTTCTTAGAAATGGAGAAGGGCCACAACAAATGAGATCCCTACTTCAAAGGGAAAGATAATTCATTTAAAATTTTTAAAAACATTCCAAAAAGTTATATCCGATCGCAAATATAATACTATAAGATTTACTTTATAAGTTTCATTATTTTATATTTCCCTTAACTAATATTCACAATAATTTCACAAACAACTTTACAAAATACTGTCAACAGCCAAAACTAATCCCATTCTAAGCATTAATTTGAAAGTTTTTCAGCGATATATTTCAATTTTTAATTGATAGATTACCCATTAAATTATTTATCTTTAATTAAAACAAAAAAACAATTCTACGTGAAATTATTCTGTGCGGTCACCAGCAGGGGCGGAACCAGCTTCAATTTTGAGGGGGCAAGTACAATACATAAGTTATTTAAAAAAATTAAGCAATAAAAAAAAGTGTAATTAGATTGTCATGAAAAACACGGAATAAAATATTAGAACTAAATTTGAAGAAATATATAAACATTTTAAGACAAAATAATTTTTTAGAGGGGGCAAAAGTTATTTTTTAGGAGGGGCAAAAAAAAATCTCTATAAATTCTTTTTTTTCTTTCCTATAAAAAAATTTTTTTTTTAGGGGGGACAACCCCCCCCGTCATGAAAAACACGGAATAAAATATTAGAACTAAATTTGAAGAAATATATAAACATTTTAGGACAAGTTAGGACAAGAATTTTTTAGAGGGGGCAAAAGTTATTTTCTAGGAGGGGCAAAAAAAAAATTCTCTATAAATTTTCTCTCTTTCCTATAAAAAAAAAAAAAAAAAATTTTTTTGAGGGGGTCAATTGCCCCCCCTAAGCCTAAAGTGGTTCCGCCACTGGTCATCAGACGTCGTCCTAAAAAAAATTTTTTTGAGGGGGTCAATTGCCCCCCCTAAGCCTAAAGTGGTTCCGCCACTGGTCATCAGACGTCGTCCTAAGACGGATAAGGATACGCCACATCACTTTTTAGCTATGTACCGGTGATGTGTATTGTTGTGTACCGAATGACGTGACGCATTCTGATTCACCTCTAGACCGTCCAGTGACCGCATAGAATAATCTCTCCAATTCTACAGCATGAGTTTCCGTGCATACATAGAAGGACAACTGACAAAAATGCTACAAGATATTGCCAAAACAAGAGCTTACAAATCAAAACAATAAAACAGTATTTCTAATGAATACTGGAAGGCTAAGAATATTTCTCTTAATTTTCTTAGAGTCCATTACATTTTTTCCTTCCATATAAAAATAAAAATATAAAGAAAGGTTAAAATTATAAAATAAAAAAAAATACAATAGAAAAAATTTGAACTTCTGCATATGCGCATCTAGCAGAATCATGAAATTGTGATTTTAAGAAGATAGGACCTGGCCTACCTAAACTGCGACATGGATTTACAGTGAAAAAATGGATTGAGATTGATCCACCAGTATGGAATACCTGAATGCAGCGAGTATTTCCAGCCGTTTCAGAGCAATTCAGGAACCATCTCTTGCAGCTTTTCCCTGAAGAGATCCCTTCACAAAGACCTATTCAATTACATTGTGAGTTGGAAAGCAATCAATATCTTCATTGTTTGCTCCAACAGAGTTCATTTTCCAGGGTTTTGAATCACCATGGGCGTTACTATGCTCATAATCAGCCATGTTTAGGATTCCATCATCTCCACATTCCAAGATATTCAGACCCTCATAGGAAGTAGAGGAGTCAACTTGAACATGTTGATTCTCAGCAGAATCTGTTGAGTTTCTATCAATGGTTTGTATGGCCGAACCTTCGTCCCCCTCGATTCCGACGAGAGGCTCCTCGCATTCCTCTTCTCCTTCTTCGGACAACGGAAATTCAACGTCGCTACTTTCTTGCCACTCATCATTGTCGCTGTCCACGTTCGACCGATCGAACCGGTTCTGATGGGCCCGTTTACGGAGCACGAAAACATTGAAGTAGTAGCTGACCAACTCTTTAAAACTGGTGGATGGAAAAGCCTTGCGGAGCGCTGCCCAGAAGTTCCTTCCTGCTGATTCAGGATTTGATAACACCACTTCATGGAAAAGATTTTCCTCCTCTTCAGTCCATGTTTGGGCAACACTCTCTCCCATGTGGGAAAATCCCATTTGTATGAACTCTTCCTGTCCCAATGCTCTAATAAGATTTTCCCTGGCTTCCATCACATGCTTCCTCACACAGTTGATGGAACCTTCATCAGTGCAATCACAAACAATCTTACAGCTTGGAACATCCTTAGCAATGGAGTCGCGGTCAGGCATAGGCATGACACAGGTTCCTAGCCACTTATCAGCACTAGCTTCATCAGGACCAGCATATGAAGTCGTTCCATTGTCTGAAGCAATATTAGAATCCCGAGTTATCCAGTTTGGAAGATCTGCTTGATGAACTGGTCCGACTGGTACATGTCGCCGATGGGAATGATCAGAAAATTGGAAATAAGTATCTTCCAGCTGATCAAATCCCATTATTCGGTGATCAATTTCATATCCTGGATATAAAGAGAACCAGGAAGGTTGATCAAGCCCGGTAGCCATTTCCGCCGGATTGGATGTTAACGAAGGGAGTGTCAAATTATCTGCTTCAAAGCTTTTATCATGAGCATCCACACCAACTGCTGCTCTTCTCCATTCTGCCTCTTCTGAAATAGGCAAATCATGGTATATTTTAATTCCAAATAATGCCCACATACTAACACTACTTAACAATAGCATATATTATATGCAAGGATTCGGTTCTTTTTGAGGTCTACCTGGAAGTTTTCCCTCGGGGGGAACACTAACAAAAGAGTTTTCATGAAGCTGTTCCAACTTCCCTGCTTCATTATCTTGCCTTGCCCGCTTATTCACCGCGTCGTCGCAAAAATAGCTTGAAGACCGTTTACCATTCTCAACTGCTTCAGTTCCCAAGGATCTTTCTGCTGCAAGCGAAGAAGTAACGGCATAGTCAAGCGAAGAAGTAACGTCAGTGAACATACTGGATATGCCATCAGTTCTCATTCTGTAATCCATGTCTTTAGCAACTGAGCAAATATGATAACCCCCACCCTCAAGACTAGCCTTAGGATCTTCCCTGCTGTCAAAACACTCCTTATCTTCATCATAACAAAAATACACTATCAGATAGAGAAAATGAACCTTCATATCACACAGAAAATGAAGTCATATTTCCTTTTACCAGACACGTGATGTTTCCCAGAAACAAATTTAAATGGAGAAACTTCTGTGGATGCCCGAAAATAGCCAGCACACTCCATTTGCCTCAGGTGTTCATAGGAAAGCTGGTATGAGTCGTCGGTAACACAAGGCTGCCTGTTGTACATCTTCAAGCTGGAAAAGAAGGAATAATACAGGTTGCTATTACAAACTATGATAGTATTTACAGCAATAAGAATAATTAGACCACTGGAAAAATGCAATGCAATAAAAATTACATAAAAATTTTCACTAGGCGCCAACAAGAAATGAAATTTTTAGTAAATTGATTGAACATGACCATCAATGGTTGTGCTGACTAGGAGTATAATATAGCTTTGCTCACAAGATATGCAACGATAAAGATTACTAACACAAAGCCACAGCTTAAGTTGCTTCCAATGCATATAAGAGCTTTTTGGACAACTAAAACGAGTCAAAGCATTTTATTTTAGCTGATATTAATCAAATGAATATAATTAAACACACACACACACAATAAAAAAAGCCAAGTTTATAGTCATTTTAAAAAAATGACCGCAGACAGTTTATTCCATTTAAGAAAACAATGCTGCTGCCCCTAGACAACTTGAACCAAAATTCATCTTTTTTTAACAAGATTTTTCTGAGCTCAGTTTAAATGAGTTGCAATAAATATACAAGCCTCCAGTTAGCAGGAAATTTGAAAACTACAACTCCAACTGATGAAGGCCACTAATATTATTTTAAATTTGTAAGAATAATTAACTGTTTTTTTAAATGTTTAAAAAAAATTGGCCGGGGGGGAAGGGAAGGGGGGGGGGGGGGGGGGATAAAAAAAAACATCTGAAATTCAATTTCAGATATTTAATTTTTTTTTATTACCCCCCCAACTCCTGTTAATTATTCTTACAAATTTAAAATAATATTAGTAGCCTTCATTAGTTGAAGTTGTAGTTTTCAAATTTCCGGCTGATGGAGGTAAGGATAAATAGGTGATTAATTATTCCATAATTGAATTCCTTGATAAGGAAGGAAATGATTAAAATAAGGGAGAGATGGGGCCGGCCATATGGGGAGGGAGGAGAAAGGTATACATACAATGTATGTGGACCATAGCATTAAAAGTGATGGGGTAATTAAGTCTGAAATTAATTTCAGATTTGAGAGATTTGAGGGGTTTCCTAAATGAGAGTTGTTTTAATTAGAAAGCTTTTGAAATTCAATTTATTTTGAATTTAAATTCAAATTCTTTTCAAATAACAAGAGGCTAAATAAGGAAATAACTAATAGGGATTTAATTTGGGATCTAATGAGAAGTGAGAGGGAGGCTGGCGGTTAAGGAATGATATAATGGGTGTAATTAATGAGGAGAGGGGAATTGGGAGGGAATTTAAAACTTCCTAAATCATGATTCTAAATAGGAAAAGGGTAATTAAATCAAATCTAATTTAAAATCAAATTAGACTTAAATTCATGAACTTTTCTAATTTAGCTTAGTTAATTTTAGTAAAGTATTTGAAATTCAAATTTGAATTTCAAATATATTTAATTTTTACCCCAAATTAGGTAGGCTAATTTTGGTAGGTATTAATGATGATTGAAATCATCATTAAGAGGAAAAAAGGGATGGGGGTGGCCGGCGGCTAGGAGGATGGGAGGAGATGGGGTGGCCGACTAAGAGATGGTGGTGGAGTGGTTTATGACCGGCGGTTGATATGGATAGGAAATTAAAATTTGGATATTTGATTTTTTTTTTATTTCCCCCCCCCCCCCAACTCCTGTTAATTATTCTTACAAATTTAAAATAATATTAGTGGCCTTCATTAGTTGGAGTTGTAGTTTTCAAATTTCCGGCTGATGGAGGGAAGGATAAATAGGTGATTACTTATGCCCATAATTGGATTCCTTGATAAGGAAGGAAATGATTAAAATAAGGGAGAGATGGAGCCGGCCATATGGGGAGGGAGGAGAAATGTCCACATACAATGTATGCGGACCATAGCATTAAAAGTGATAAAGTAATTAAATCTAAAATTCATTTCAGATTTGAGGAGTTTCCTAAATAAGAGTTGGTTTAATTAGAAAACTTTTGGAATTCAATTTATTTTGAATTTAAATTCAAATTCTTTCCAAATAACAAGAGGCTAAATAAGGAAATAACTAATAGGGATTTAATTTGGGATCTAATGAGAAGTGAAAGGGAGGCTGGCGGTTAAGGAAGGATATAATGGGTGTAATTAATGGGGAGAGGGGAATTGGGAGGGAATTTAAAACCTAAATCATGATTCTAAATTAGGAAAAGGGTAATTAAATCAAATCTAATTTAAAATCAAATTAGACTTAAATCCAGAAACTTTTCTAATTTAGCTTAGTTAATTTTAATAAAGTATTTGAAATTCAAATTTGAATTTCAAATATATTTAATTTTTACCCCAAATTAGGTAGGCTAATTTTGGTAGGTATTAATGATGATTGAAATCATCATTAAAAGGAAAAAAGGGATGGGGGTGGCCGGCGGCTAGGAGGATGGGAGGAGATGGGGTGGCCAACTAAGAGATGGTGGTGGAGCGGTTTATGACCGGCGGTTGATATGGATAGATTGGAGGAGGCTTGTGGCTTTGGAGGGGTTTGTGGGAGAATCGGTTGGTGGCAAGTGGGGGAATTTGGTCGGCGGTCAAGGGAGGAGGAGAAAATGATTTAGGGAAAGAAAGATACAACCGTGAGCCCGGACGCATCCTGCAGCTGATGGGTAATACGTTGCCCTTCTCCAAGGGACTTCAAGCCACGAGCCCGAACCCATCCTGTGGCTGGTGGAAACTCTGATTCCCTCCCATAGGAATCTCACCCAAGTTCTCTCCAAAGAACACAAGTGCAAACAAAATTTCTTTTCTTAATAATTCATCATTACATTACACAAGCAAGGGCCTCTATATATAGACCTAAGAAACTAAAACAAGGCATATATGCCCCTAGGGCTTACATAGGATGACCCTTTTAAGTACGGGTAAAAAGGGAAAATTCATAATAAAAATAAAAATTACAAATAAAAAATTAAGATAAGATAGAAAGATCTCGACCATCGATTGTCATCTCCTCTGAAAATCTTCATGATCGGATGTCTGCATCAGGAGTAATTCAGACCGTAGAGCAATTCAGACTAGGAAGTAATTGAGAAAACAAACATGCATCCATGTCATCAGTATTATGAAATCATTCATCACACCATATCAGCCATCTTGTTCCACCACGACTAGAACCATTCAATATACCCAAGCTAGCATTTCCTTCGATTCGAGAGGAAGGAATAACTCTCCAAATCTCTAGCCGTAGCTTAGAGCCCAAAAGAAAAACTAGCTCTCTCCCAAATCACATTCAAAATCAACATGAAAAACTCAAACCTAGGTTAACTCCCTCTTAATACAATCTAATTCAAAACAAAAGCAAAAGGACCTCTCTACCCTTCCTTCTCCCTCCAAAAACACTTAAACCATGTTTGAATTGCAAGTGGACCCCACCCCTTGGCCCTTTCCCTCTTCCGCCTCCCCCCTGTTCCGTTTCCGCCTGGAGAAGACCCGGACCGGCTGAGCCGGTCCAGGTTGGGCCAGTCCAGGCTGGACCGGCCTAACAGTCGCCAACACGTCGCCTCCACATCGATAGCCCGTTGTCTCACTCAAGGTCTTCAGATGTCGAAGTCATCGTGTCACTCGCAATAGTAACTCATCTCGCTCACGATCTTCATCTATACAACATGTTGTCTCGCTCGTAGCAGTAAGTCTTGGTCCTCTGCGTTCCATCTCCAGAGATTATTGCAAGAGGGATTATAGTGGAAGGTATTGAGGATGATAAGAAAAAAGTATTTTTTTCTAAAATATCGACGACACAAAGCCAAACTTGCGGTTTTTTCCGCTAATTTGACAAAAAAAATTAACAGGGCATTAAATGGGGATATTTTTTAAATAGTTGGGAGACTAGATTGGGTCATTATTGAAGTCAATGATTAAATTGGGCATTCATTAATAGTTTAGAGACAATTTTGGGCTTTTACTCTACCTAAATATATAGAGATATGTTTCAACATTCTATACATGGTATATTTAAATATACATAAACGAATAACTAATATATAATTACACACAAACACATATTCACTCATATCTAAATAATAATATAATATGCCATAACTTATGATCCATAGCATATTACATAATAAACTAATATAAATATTTTATACATTATATCTATAACTTGTTACAGTAATACATGAATAACTATATTTCTATCCTAATATGTATTCTTATATGTAAAAATATTAAATCATAAGAATTATATTATTGTGTTTGTGTGTATATATGTAATTTTACTAAGAATATAATAAATGTCCTTATGTAGGTTGACTTAAGTAGATTTTCCAATATAGTTGATATGATATGTAGAATACTAGAATGCTTTCATGCAAGGGAAAATTAAGGAACCAGTGAACCACATATCAATAAGTTACCAATTAATCAAAATCATATTCTTTAAACGAAAACAAGAGATAGTAGAATTTTAAGTCAAATTGATAATGAAATGATTATAGATATCAAAGAATTTCATCAAAATTTGAAAAAAAAAATCAACAAATAAATTAATATGTTTCCACAAAATCATATTTTTGACAAATCACTTTTCCACAAAAATAAAGAAAACTAAACTAGACCAATAGCCCTGGAATAAAACTACCAATATTTATAAATAAAAAAAAAAAGCCCCGTGCTAGTTCAATGAGATATTTTCTTCTTAATCAAATTGTTGCACTTGTACCACACTTGAAAGAATCTCATATCAACTTCCACTCATAAGATTGAAATTATATTTCAGATATTTTCTTCAAACCAAAGATATAAATTACATGACTCAAACTATTATTAATAGACTCATCATAAAATAGGCTAGTAAAAAAGCTTAGCAAAGGATCAATCTCAATTTAGATTCAAGTTAATCCCAATTTTAATTTTAATTTTAATTTGAAAATTTCAATAAACTTAATTACATTGTCCCATCCCCACAATCTAGGTCATTAAAAAGAGAGAGATGCGCCCACATCGCTCTCAAACACATGCTATTAGCAATAGCTACATATTAGTTGAACTGTAGAATTGACGGAAACATGCCCCCACGAATGCGCATCTAGCACTTGCAACATATTTGCAGTTTTTGCACGCGTCCACAACAGCTAAAATCGGCATGTCCTCTCCATATTTTTTAATGAATAATGTTAAAGACCCTTGCCTTAGCCAACAACCATCACATCACTTCAACTACGAATTCTTTCACAATGGAAAAATAAACAGTAGGGAGTTTAACTTTCCTAATAAATAGTCAAAAAAAAACTTTTAGAAATAGCTACTCTAACATCCAATCCCGAAAGTAGGAAGTGCACTGATGAGGACATCAAGACATGAAAAATCTACTAGAGGCGTGGTC
>NW_021319083.1:14314307-14379128 GCF_001605985.2 Dendrobium catenatum | reverse complement strand
CCTCCTTCCCCATTAAGCCACCAACATCCCCATCCAATTCTCTTCCTCTTAGCCACCGGATTCCCTAGCCACACTCCACCTCGCCGCCGGCCAAATTCCCCCACCGCAACCACCGGCCCACTTACCGAAAATCCCACCCCACCCGCTGGCCCTTCACCCAACCGAACCCAAGCCCAAGCCGCCGCCCCTTCCCCTTTGGGTTTTCCCTCCATCATTGCTTGTAATTACCCCTTTCCTAATTGGGTTTGAATAATTTAGGCAACTCAACTACTTTTTAACTTCAAATAAATTTGAATTTGAAAAGTTACCTAAAATACCAATCCTATTTTAGGAAAGTTTCCACATCACTTCCTCTTTGAGTTTTAAATTAATTTGGGATGAAATATCTCTTCCCAAATTTAATTCCTTAACCCAAGGAAGCATTAAAGGCTTCCATAAAAATTTCCCCAATTCCCCTTGGTGCCGCCGGCCCCTCCAAGCTCCCGCCTCCTTGATGCTTTCCAAAATAAAACCTCTCATGTGGGAAAGAATTAAATACTTAACTAATTTAGATCATCTTAACTTTGAAAAGAATTCAAATTTCAAATTCCAATTAAATTGAATTTGAAATTATTTCCTAAAGAGATTGATTTATTTTTGGAAACTCTCAAATCGTCTCAAAGCTGAAATTGATTAGAGATTTCTCTCTAATTCTCTTTGCCCTTTTAGCAACCCAAGTTTGGAAGGAATCATAAATTCCCCAATTAACTCCCCATGCATGGCTGGCGCCCCATCTCTCTTTTCTAATTAAAATCCTCCCTTAAATCCTCAAATGAAGCTCTCCCTAACCAATCCCAAATCCAGCCAGCCCCTCCCAAACCGTCCCTGACGTTTCCCTCCCGTTTTGGAACTTTTGGCTTGCTGTCTGCATAAATCAGAAGAATTACCCTGCTGTCCTGCACTATTGGAGTTCCTGAATTAATATCTAAAAGTCCCCAGCATCATCTAGCAACCATCCAAGGTTTTTCTAAGCATTAGAAGTTGCTGTCCAGCTTTTCCCAAGAGCCAAAACTGCTGTAGCATTGCTGTCCAGAATTTCTGGACAGTGTCGGGAAGCTGTCGCGCTACTCAGAGATAACTGTGTGCTGCCCGGAAGGTTCAGGTTGCTGCCCAAACATGCCAGCCGAGATTAGTTTGCTGTCCACCATCCCGAGATCATCAAATTGTTGTCCTAAGGCAGCTAGGAGTTGAGAACTGCTGTCTACTACCTCTCAAGCACATAAACACCACACCGGAGCTTTGGTTTGTCTTGCTTATTTGGGTGATCTTTTCTCCTACTCTTTTATCTTTTAAATGCTCTCAATTGTAGCTCTAATTGACTCATGGAAAGTTGTGTTAACTCTTCCCGCTAAAGCCTAGTATTTATTAGGAGTTGTGTGAGATATCTTTCATAGCACTACTCTTATTGTTAGAGTAGGGATTTCTTGTTGAAACCCATTTCGTTTGCAACATCAAGAGTAATTGATTGTTATGTGGTGTCTACTTCTCGCAAGTAACTTGGCCTAAGCTTGTGGTTACCACTCTTTATGTTTTATTTCCTTGTTTGAATCACCATAAAGATTTAATTAATTTGCTCTTACTAATTAAGCGTGCAAAATTCCTTATCTAAATCAAATTTTCATGCATGTCCTACATCATGCACCCTCTGCTACCAACAATCAACAAAATACAGCCTAAATTCACATATAATTTGCCGTCCTATTTAAGTCCATGCACTAAGAGGGAAAAAAAACTCATTCAAGCTACTCATAAGACACATCAAGTTATCTCAGCTAGAGTAAATAAAATAATGCTAGCAATAGCTATGGCCTTTTACATTGTTAACTTCTTTCATGGTAAAATCGCCAACAACCTTTACAAATACAAACCACTACTACCATTAGATATTTCATATGCAGCTCCTTTTTTTTCATGCAGTTAAGCTTTATTGGTATTTTTATCAACTCTAATAGCAATCACTTGATAGTGCTAAAGCATGATTTTGCAAACAATCAACTAAGGGATGCATTATTATCCAAACTAATAGGGTCACTTTATTAAATACAAATACTAAATTAGTTTGTCATAAATTTTAATACTAGTAGTCAACGTAACACCAACAGACCAACCTTAAGCCTTTCACATCCAAGCTAGGGACCAACAATGGCATGAGTTTTGCCACTAGTTTTCAGCCTAAGAAAAGGATGCATATGCATATATGCCTCATCCTAGCGTTCTATGAACTGGAAAATTCAACTAATGAATCGATCCTACACCCCGATTCCTATTAAGTGGTAGATGGCGTGTTAACTTTAATTTGTGCAAGTTTTATTACACAACTTCTGTTCATGTTTACCTCTTAACTCTGTTATAAATTTAGCTCATAATCCCTTTAACAACAATTCCATCTACCTTGTTCAAATCTACTAGAATTAAAAACACCAAATCACCATGTAACTAGATTATCCATTTGACACAAGCACCCATATCCTATATTGTGCACCTTGCTATGAGCGATGCACCCTATGTACAATAATGCCTACAAGCTATGTTGCACTGATACACTTATTTATGAAGGCGTGCTGTATCCAATACAACGATATACGGATACACCTCCGATACGTGCCAAATATGACTTTCTGCATCCAATTAAAATACTATTTAATTTCAAAAGGACACGCGTATCCGATACTCATGTCTGTTGAAAAACAAAAAAAATCCGGAAAAAAAAAAACGCGTTGTATTTACTTCAGCGACTGTGAGTGAGGTTCTCTCACTTTCGAGATGGATTTGAGTCTCTTGATGATATGAGAATATTAGAAATTGCTAATCTTTCACTTGATGAACATGAATTAGAAGCTATGATATTTATTGAAGATGATATAGAAGTTCAAAGACAACCCACTGAAGAAGCAAATCATACATTCCCTCTATTGAATAGTTAAAACTGCATGTGCTAGACAATTTATTTTTATGCTTTTGTTGTTGTACTAGATATTTAATGCTTACTTTTATTTTAATATTACAAGGTACAAGGCTACAAATGATGTTGCTTTCAATTTTTTTATAATTTCAAATATTATGCTTTGATTGCTTTCTTAATTTTTATATATGATTTATAAATTATAATGTCGTGTCCGCGCCGTACTTGTATCTTGTATTTTTAAGATTTGACGTGTCCCGTATCCGTATCGTGTCGTATCCATGTCGTCGTATCCGTATTGATGCAACACATCCTACAAGGAACCCCAAGGGGTTGTTGGATTTGTTGATACATGATATTTGATGTTATATTATTAGCAAAAATCAAATATTTGGTCCACTAAAATATTTAAAACAATAAGATTACAAATGAAATTTAAGCCTTATTTGATGACATCTAATTGCCAAAAATATATGCATATAGACATTATGCCTACTTGACGGCTAAAATAAAAGACAACAAAATGAAAGATCATAATCAAGATTAACCATTCTAGAGATGATTTTACAATGATTGATAAAGATAACATTAAATCAAACACATTATATTTAGTAAATAATATTGTTAACTGAATAATATTGTTGTCTAGATAATACTACTATCTACATAACATACCAGCCCTGAAAAGGTTAATATTATTATGCCAAATGTAAATTTGTGAAGTGAATGCTTAAAATAAATGATAACACAACATTACCATTTTATAACAAAAAAGTATGGATTTTCTTGCATGCAACTCACATATAACTAAATTATGTTTATAATGCTTGCGCATTAAAATTTTATATGCTTCAACTATAATAGTTTAAAAAAATTAAAAAAAAAATTACTATCTCATTAATTTCCTTTGGCCATTTGCTCAATATCCATCCTTTTGCCTCTTAAAAATCTGAGCTCGAGGTATGGAATTTACATGGAAGTGTAATGCAAATATGAAACTCTTATTCTCATCCAATTGCTTAATTCAACTATTTTTTATTCCATGTTAGCATAAACAATTCCTTAATTTTGCCTTATGAAGCATGGACACTTTTAAATGGCTTTCGCATCCATGTTGAAAAAAAACATGGCTTCAAAAAGGCCTGCCACGTGTTTTACATGATAGATATTGTCAGTTTCTTAATAGAAAATATGAGTTCCAATACTTGGTTGATATTGCAAGACATAGTAGGACAGGCATGTTTTCTTGAAACAACTAGACACATCGTGTTTATGAGATACACCGTGCTTCAAAGTCAAGATTCACAAGAAATACAAGACCAATAAGAAATACAGGATTTGCCCTAATTCTCCTCTTCATATCTCAAAGTAGATGAAGTATGTCTCAGACATCCTCCTTCACCAGCTCATTCTTGCTTCTCACCCTCAATCATCCTCGTGTTGCATCTCAACTATCTTCCACGCCATGATACTAAGCTGAAGATGCAGCTTACTTGCGAGTCTCATCAACTTGCATCTCAACTCGCTTCCACGTTGTGATGCTAAAGTTGAATATGCAGCTTACTCGCAAGTCTCGTCAGCTTTTTCATTTCAAAGCTTTCCACCGTCAATCACATTCCCATCAAGTCAAAGACATATTCCACAAAGCCGAGCCATTACAACAACAACAACAACAACAACAAGCCTTTGTCCCACTACATGGGGTCGGCTACATGAATCCTTTTTCGCCATTGTGTCCTGTTAAAAGTCAAATTCTCATTTAAATCTAATAAAGAAAGATCATTTCTAATATTTTCTAACCAAGTCTTTTTATGTCTACCTCTACCTTTTTAACATAAGTCAAATTTAAGACCTCAACTTTCCTAACCGGGTCATCGGAAGGCCTCCGTTTAATGTGACCAAACCATCTAAGATGAGTCTCTTTAATCTTATCTTCCACTGGAGCTACTCCAACCTTTTCATGTATATGCTCATTTACTATCCTAACTCTAAGGGTAAAGCCACTCATCCACCCAAGCATCCTCATCTCTGCAACACTTAACTTAGTATCATGCTTCTCTTTTAATGGCCAACATTCGGCACCATAAAACATTGCAGGTCTCACCACCATCTTATAGAATTTTCCCTTAAGTTTGAGGGAGACTTTTCTATTGCACAATAAGCCCGATGCATTCCTCCACTTCAACCATCCAACTTGAATTCTGGTGATAATATCCCCATCAATTTTACCATCACTCTGAACAATAGATCCAATATATCTAAAACATATACTCTTATTAGTGACTTGATCGCCCAAAGTCACAATCCCCTCACTAGGTCGATTGTTACTAAAATTACACTCCATATATTCAATTTTAGATCTGCTCAAACGAAAACCTTTAGACTCTAGGGTTGACCTCTATAATTCGGTTTACCTTCAACTCCCTCTCTAGTCTTATCAACAAGAAGAATATCATCAGCAAAAAAGCATACACCAAGGTAGACCCTCTTGCAAATGTCTAGTGAGAAAATCCACGACTAAAGCAAAAAAGATATGGGCTTAAGGCTGATCCTTGATGTAATCCAATCGAAATAGGAAAATACTTGGTCAAACCACCTTATGTTTGAATACAAGTAATAGCTCATACATACATATATTTAATGATTTGAATATAAGCATTATAAACTCCTTTCTTTTCAAGAACTCTCCATAGCACTTCTCTTGGAACTTTATCATATGCTTTCTCTAAATCAATAAATATCATATGTAGATTCTCCTTATTCTCTATATATTTCTCCATCAAACCTCTTAATAAATATATGGCTTCCATAGTAGACCTACCCTGCATGAATCCAAAGAGATTTTGAGAAACATTAGTATCACACCGCAACCTACACTCCACAACTCACTCCCCTAGTTTTAAAGTATGACACATTAACTTAATTCCTCTAAAATTCACACACTCATGTGCATTACCTTTATTATTAAAAATATGAATTAACACACTCATTCTCCACTCATCTGACATCTTTTTAGTCTTCAAAACAATATTAAAAAGTTTAGTAAGCCAAGAAATTCTTTCATCTCCTAAGCATTTCCACATCTCTTTTGGAATATCATCAGGTCCAACAGCTTTTTCACACTTCATTTTCTTTAAAGCCTCTCTAACTTCGGTTTTACGAATACGCCGATAAAAACAAAAATCTTTATTTTCATTTAGGGTGCTAAAGTTACTAAAGTCGATCGTATTTTCACATTCTTCATTAAAAAGTTCAGCAAAATATCTCATCCACCTTTGTTAAATATCATCTTCTAAGAAAAAATACTTTTTAACATTTATCCTTAATACACTTCATTTGAACTACATTCGTACTGCTCCTCTCTTTGTTTGGTTAACTTATACATATATCTTTCTCCCTCATAAGTATTTAATATATTATATAAATCATTAAAAGCTAATCTCTTTGCATCTCAAATAGCTTTCTTAGATTCCTTACGAGCCTCTTTATAGCTATCCCAAGTATCATAATTTTTATATCTAAACAAATTTTTATAATAAATCTTCTTATTTTTTATCTTTTCTTGCACATTTAAACCTAGCTAAATTCATTGAACATTAATAAAAAAGTTGTCCAACAAACTTTATATTCAACAATTAAAAGCAAAATTTCTCCCAATCTTTGTAATATACAAGAGAGTGTGAACATGGGTGTATGAAATTTGAAATTCAAAAGATGATTTAACAATGAAAATCAAATTAAATTAACATGAATAATACACAAATTTTTTTAAAAAATACAAAACAAAACAAAACAATGTCAAAGATTATAACTAAGAAGGCCACAAAAACTGATATTTACCTCTCAATAGCCGACCCAGAGAATGCCTCAAGAAATATGAGCTGGGGCCTCCAATCCACCGGGGACAGCTTAAATTTTATGAAATTGTTATATAGGGACGGCGGACACGAGTTTATGCAGGTAAATAAAAGCAACTAAAGTTTTATTTCAGGTGGCAGGCTATTCTTGCAACTTACAATAAATCAATTAGAAAATCAAAGACAAAGAATGAAGCTTTCAGTTTAAAGAACCACCAATAAATACACAGCCCTAAATCTCCACCGCCGCAAACAAATATGTCACGAGGGGAGGATCAAACAACTCCAAAAAAGAAACTCTCGTAACAAATCTAAGAATCGAATCCCTACAGCTAAGAAGGCGGACCCTCGGAACCCTAAACAAAGAATTCGATTTAGCCCACGCAAAGAAAGGATAATAATCAATCAATAAGTTGAAAAAAAAAAACAAATTCAGCTGCAAATCTAAACAGAAATCATTGAACCACAATTTTCAGAATCCTAACCCTAGAAAATCAGAACAAACAAGAACAGTCAACGATCGATAAGGTACGGCGAAATTTGACGCGATGCGCCTTCGGTTCGAGGATCGAGGGCACGAACCAAAGGGCAATCGGAATGGAGATCTCAATTTGGGAAAAGACCAAAAGGGGGCAAAAAGCTGGTTTTTTTTTTTTCTTTCAGATTTATTTTCTTACTTATAAAGCGATAATTCAGAGCTCGGTCTCGATCTAACAAATCAAGCCATGCGAAATTAAATGACTCTAATACCCCTAAGTATTTTTGAAGAGCTACAAAGTTGACGATTTGCCTTAGTTTACGGGAAAGGTTATGGAGGGAATTAATATTTATGTAATGCTAATTTTGGAAATTACATGACAAGCCCAAATTGGATAAGTCTCCTTTTTAATACGCGGATCTTCTGCCATGAACGGTCAGGATCTGTTTGCCGACTGGTTGATGAACTACCTCTGAACTTCGCTTTAACAATTAGCTTTATGGCTCAAGGGGCGGTTTGGTAATATCCTGAATAGTTTTTTTTTTTTTTTAAACTTGTAAGTGATCCTTTTTTTTTTACCTCTTTCATTAATGGTATATGCTTTAAAAAAAATTAGTATATTTGTTCAATTACACTTTAAAATAACAATAATATAATGTCTTTACTTGTTTAATTAATGTTATATACATTCTTCTTTGTAATCTCATAACAAATTCACTCTCAATCTGTAATAAGAGGATAACTTGAAATCAGGTCATATTGCTGCAATTGCATCAACAGTCCTTTGTGTCAAAGGTGAATTGATAGCATTGAAGGGAATGCAGATGTCATAAAACTATCTAGTAACTACTAAATCAACTTTATGTAATGTATTCTTAGATGTCATTGCACTTTTCATAGATAGTTAAAATCATGATTTTGTTCTATGTTCAAAAAAGTTATATATTTCATTTTTTTTCATTTCTCAATCTCTTTATCATGTGCATCAGAATTTTTTGATTTTAAGAGTAAAGATGAACCTATCTCTTCCTCTACTGGATCAATAATAGATAAATCAGCATCGTCATAAGTCCTCTTGTATGTGACACTTGTAGGTTTATCATATGGATTGACTTATTCTAACCTAATCGAAAAAACTCCAAGGAGGATTCGGGAAGAAAAAAAAATAGTTTTTTATGCATTTTTTGTCATTGGCCCAGCTCATAATGTTTTTCGGGTAGAGGTAGGAAACATTATGTGTATCTTAATTTTTGAAAATACGAAGTTTTTATCTAATTTTTCGATCAAATTTCTATTTTTGATAGCAAAAAATGTGAATAACTTTGCACTTGTAAAATTTTCACCGCGTAACTTTTTATATGTTATAGATATTATGATTATATATTTTTTGAATGTTTTATAAAAAATTTATAACATGGGCTTTGAAATTTGTGAGGTTTTTCTTTAATATAATATTATCTAGACTAAAAAATAGTGTAGTACGATAAAAGTCTTGAAAATTATATTTTACACAATATATTGTAAATTGGTTATTTTATAAAAATATATTTTTTTGTTTAGTCGGATTTTTAATTACCTATCATTATAGAAAAATCATGCAATTCTCATGCTCAATTGCTATTTAATTGTTATAATGTGGTGATATATATGCATATGTGATTAAATTATATCCGATGTGATCCATAAAAGGTCAAAATCTTTTGAGATTATGTTTGTGTCAAGGAATATTCTTGTGTCTATAAGGCACATTCTCGTGGTTATAAGCCATATTATGGTTTTTACAGACATGCTCTGGTGCTATAAGCACAGAAAAGAGTCCTAAGGAGTCATAATCCTTTAAGATTTTATATATGTCAGGAAAATGTGATATGAACTGCTCTATAATAAAAATTACAATTTATTTATATGTATGATTATTTAATTAATTGAATAAGTGTTGTGTTCATATTATATTTCTCAGTATATAGATTTATTAGACTGCAGTTAACTACTTTTAAATATTTAACAAAATATTTAAAAAATAATTTAAAAATTTATATTGATTTGTGTGGTTAACTAAGCTATTGTAGCTCACTAGAGTTTGCTTATAGTTGTCAAGATTTGGGAAGGGGAAAGTGATTGTTAATTAGAAGTTCATGATCAGACTTGAGGTTATATGTATTTTTCTATTTTGATTTTTGTACAGTCATGACTAATTTTTTATTCAGTTCTATAACTTCTGCATGTAATCATGTAATGTATTGTAAATATATTTTAATGAAATAAAATAAATCTTGTGGTTAAATTTATTTTCAGTATTTGAATGTTTTAATAACTTTGTAGTTTATAGTTTATTTAAAATGAATATTGAAAGAGAATCTAAAATATTATGTGCCTAGATCTTGGGATTTTCATGACATAGCTCAACATGATAAGGCATTTCATAGTCGGGCTGGGGTTTGACATTATGCTTGTTATTTTCTCTTTAATATCTCATTCAAATTCTCTTTGCATCTGATAGCGGATGTCACGTGACACTTTCTTATAACATGCAATATTATCTTTAATCCGTGTCAAGTCTTGTTTCATCCTATTAATGCATCCACCCTTATTAGTAGTTCCATAATGTAGACATTTATATTGCTTCCTATCATCAACAGCTTTAAACTCTGCAAAATGATTCCAGCTAATATCTACTTTCTCCCACACGCTTTGAGTTGATGGCGCAAGTTGAATGTTTTGTTGATTCATTCTAAATATTGAGTTTAAGATAGCAAATAGAGAGAATCACTATCAAGAATCTACATCACAGTTGGTCATAAAGAAAGATTAATAAGAAGCATTAAATGAGCATTCCAATTAGAATAAAGTATCTACATCCATTAGTCACATATTACTTAGATAAAAGAAAGGTTAATATCATATTGTTCAATTCTAATTTCAATTCAAAAAACCTTTTGGAGACTTAACTCTATAAGTTGAAGTTTTATATCAGTGAAAACTTAACTCTATAAGTTTAAATTTTTTTATCAAGGCACTCCCTATTTCACTTTCTCCATAAGTCTATTTATAAATGTGTTGACAGTGTAAAAAATAGATTCAATTTCTATTGGAAGTCATGTTCTTATTCATCACATTTAGTAGTAGATTTTATTTCACGTAAATGTGGATATTCACATTTGTGTTTAGATATTATTATATATTATATTTCAATTTTAGGTTTGAAGTTTAGAAATGATCCAAAATGGAATTACTATCCTTTTGCACATTTTCACTTTGCTCCACTCCATTACAATAGTCTAAATACTAATGTTATTATTTATAATTCTTCATTTTAATTAAAATAGCATTGTGACACTTCTGAATCAGTGTGTCGATCACTAATAGTCACTTTGGTTCACAAGTCAACTTGATCCCACTACGACGTTGGACAATTTGGCGCTTCAGCTATTTGATCCGGCACTTTAGTGTTGTGTGGACAACATTTTGGCACTAAGCTCTAAACAAATTTTTGGTAAGCTCTTCGTTGCGGTGCTGGTCCGATTTTCATGATTTTCACTATTTTTCTACACAAAACATAAGAATTACAAACACAAAATAGCATATTAATATGCAATTGAAATGAATATTTTTTATCTTATAATGTATGCATTTATAGTATGCATTACCAGGCATTGAAGTTTATGACTTTCATGACATTAATGATATTTATTTTTATCCACACCTATATATAATCATATGATACAAACTGTAAAAATTCCTTCTATTTATTTGAGACGATCCTTAGGATGGTCAACTTCATACACAGACGATCCTCTAGTATTGTGGACATCGTATGGTATGATCAGAATAAAAATCATGAATTTTTTTTGGTACGATTCATGGGATGACCAATTTCATACACGGGTAATCATATAGTACGATCGATCATAATAATTATTCATGATTTGATTACTTGAAACCAGGAGATTAATTTAGAAAGATTTAATTATAGCATATAATACGAACCAAATCGTATAGTATGATCAACATATAATTAGTATCTTTCTTAGCCTTTGGTAACTAGGGTTTTAACATAGCACAACATACTGTATAGTATGAATTAAAATCGTACAGTACGAAATAAGGTCGTACAATATGAAGCTAAATTATACAGTACGATTTATTAAAAAAATGATATTTTAAAAAAATATTTTTCTCTCTCCCCCTATGTGTGTGCAAGATTAATTAACATTGATATCCACCCAATTACGTGATATGACTCAAGAAAGGAAAAAAAATACATAATAAAATGAAAAATGATTGTAACCCTAGTCTACCCAGTCTTGAGCTAATCAAAATTGTATGTGAATGGTGGACTAATTTTCTAAAATGTTAGTACACACAAAAATAAAATAAAATATCATAGAAATAAGATAAAGCAGTATAAGACATAATAATGTTTGTTATCGCCAAAATGATAGTGCTTGAACTAGGTTTGCAAGAGTCTCCCCCTTTTATGATGGAAAATATTATTATTTTTGGATTTTAAAAAAATTACTTTCCTCTAAACTCCTCCTTAAATGAAAATCAATTGTAAGAAAAAGGAGTGTAAAATTATATATATATATATATATACTATTTTAATATATGTTAGTAATAAAAAAATCGATTAAATGAAAAAAAAAAAAAAAAAAAACAGCCGACCAAAATTGACAGATGCTTTAGATTTGATTGCCCCAATGAGAGGCAAAGTGCCACAAGCTCTCTTGCAATTGGCAAACAAAACGATTTTCCCTGTCCCGCAGTAACACCAGAACCAAAATCCGATTCAGGAATCTTCACAGATCGCACAAACCGTTGGATCATCGATGGAGTCAGAGATTCCAACAAAATTCCACGACCAATAAATTGACATTCAAAGCTCATTACCGACCATGGAGGAACTCCTGAAATATCAGCCGTCAATATTGCATCAACGGTGACGAACATATCCACGTGGAATGGACTTTCTACCTCTTTGGTATCGTGATCCGCGGGTACTGGTATAATGTCTGTTGAAGGACAGATGCCGCATCCGTACGCTAAATCCATTTCGCGAATCACTTCAAAAAGTTAAGAACTGGTAATTTCCGCGGGGCGATCTTCGATCTGCCCTACTTAGATTTTCAGGTATGGCTTCTCAGTTATAAAGGCGGATGCTTTGTGCTTCTCTTTGCAATTTTACCACTTTTTTTTTTCCTTTTGGCTCTCTATGGATCGTATGCTTGTTTTTAGGGGTGTTTAATGGAAAGATTGAGTGGGATGAATTACGCAAGCTTATGAATTGATGAGTTTAACTGTTTAAGGGTTTTTTTGAGCAAATTTGAATATTTTTGCGAGATCGGAGGCACAGTGGCATATGTAGGGTTTGGTTTAGAAAAGGATTTATGCTATTCTATTTGTTTTGGTAGGGTTTTGGTGGAGCTGGTGATGAGAAATAATTGATTATTCGACTTCTCATTTCTTAGTAAGGTGGGAGTTCCATGAGGGTTGTTTGGTATCAAGCTTTTGGCTGGATTTACTTAAATATTGCCAAACGGTTTTTTGGGCTGGATTTACTTAAATCCTAAGATGTTTATAAATCTGGTTTACCTTTGTTATTTACTAAATATAGGTTTTGTAAATCTCTGTTGCAGTGAGAGGGGAGAGTTCACCCAAATTTTACTGCGGGCTTCTATAATATATAAAGTTGAAATAGAATTTAAGCTGGATTTAACTTGATCTTAGGAGTGCAAGGTATCCCAGCTCCATGGGGGTTGCGTGCAATGTTGCCCTGACCTCTTTATATAAAGTAGGAAGAAGCATCCATTGGTGTGTCCCATGATTTTGTCTAGGATATGCGGAAAAAAGTAACGGCCTTTCTGTATCCATTGCCTCCGCCATCACAAGCATCACCACCACCGTCATAGTTGACGATGATTGCTAGTTGTGAGGATGGACAAAATAAGAGATTGTAGCCCATCTATTATGAGATAAGACTAGTGCAGAGAGGGAGTTGTTTTGACTTTTAGCATGTTGAAATAATAAAAAATTATAAAAGTATGGAATAATTAATTTGATTACATAATCAAACTGTACTTATAGGCGTCTTGCGATGCATTTGTTTATTAAATCTCATAATCTCTTTAATAATAATCCTGAAAAAAATTGCCAAATAATTTATCTAGTTTTGTTTAGTTTTGACAGTTGCCATGCCAAACAATTTTCAAAATTTAATATACTTAGGATTTACTAAATCCTACTTGTAGCCACATGTTTCCCATTATGTTTTTATTGATATTGAAAGATATTATGAAGTTTCATTTATTTGGTTGGTATTAAACTTTCAAATATATTTATGATTGAGCAATGAGTATCGGTAGAAGTATCCTTGGAGTGATTGAAGGATATTTTAATCATACTACTAAAATTAGGTCCATATGAGTTTTGGAAACAATTACAAAACATATTTAAGTGAATATTACCTTAGATGACATTGTGTTGACAACATTGTGAATGTTAATGATGTAGGACTAAGATGCTTATAATGAATGCAATAAGAATTTGCACGATTCTTTGATAAGAGCAAGTATGATTAAAGCTATTAGCAATTTAAAACGATAAGATAAAACGAGAAAAGGGTGCCTACGCTTAGGCTAAACCACTTGTCAAATGCTTGATTTATCAAAATAACGTAGAATATCAATAAAATGTGAATTAAGTAGCTTTCAAACAAAATCCCTATGCTAACAATGATATTAGAAGCATAAAGATCAAACTCAAGTCCTACGATTATTAGGCTCGGCAGAAATAGATGAACAAGACCTTCATTAATTAATCATATCACAAGAACAAGTTAGACAATAAAAATATTAGAAAAAGATGATTGGTAAACTGATGTGAAACCAGAAATTGTTTCTTAGAAATTAATAAAAGTTGGTAAGAATAATGATAATACAATTTTAAGGCTTCTCACAATTGATGCTTCAATAAAGATCTAAGAATTTAACAAAGTCTAGGCAAGTTGTTACCACTAAATTTGCAAGATCTATAAATAACAACCTCAATCAAAAAGTAATGACAATGAATAGCCAACTAGAATCCGGCGGTTAACAAAGCAATCGTCTCACCTTGAGGCTTAAGATCACTCTTCTATGTCTAGGGTTGTCGTAGGAAGAAGAACCACACAAGGAACGAGATCACTTCGAGGTAGACGGTGCCGGCGATCCGTAGTGATGGAGAGGGAGGCGTTGGATGTGGAAGTGGCGAGGAATGTTGACCGTCAATGATCCACTCGTAGTCGGCAAACTGTCGGTCGACGACTTGCACAAGAATGGGGAGGATTCGATCCAAGTAACCTCCAACTGTGTCGTCTTTGTGATCAAATCCCGCGTCGAAGAATGGAGATCGTAGAATGTTGATATTACCGTAGGCGTCGAACACAAGTCCCCATTCAAGTTCAGGATCAACCATGCATGGTGGGATTGAATAGGGGAGAAGAAATAGAGAGGTGGGGACTTGTCGTGAGCTAGGGAGAGGGAGGGAGGCCACGGGTTGGTGGGAATAGAGTGGGCGGGTCCTCCACGGGTTGGTGGGAATAGAGTGGGCGGGTGAGGCTATGGTGGAGAGAAACCAAATCTGAATTTTATTTCAGATTCCAAATAAGAACTGCAGTTTTAATTTCAATTTCAAATTTGAAATTTGAAATTAGAGAAAGAGAGGGAGGGGAATTAAAGAGGCATTTAAGTAGTAATTAAGTGGGGATTGGAGAGAGAAAAGAGGAGGTGGCCGGCCCCACGGGGAGTTGAGAGAGCACTCAGATCCATGACGTGACCTCTCTAGAGAAAATCATGGAATTATCAAATCTGACATTTAATTCTCAGGTTTACTGTTACAGGAGGATTTCCTAAATAACTTGCCTCTAGACACGTTGGAATTATCCCGTTAATTGAAAAGAAATAACACAGGCCAACTTTCCAAATAGCAGGGGATGTAGAATAGGAAAGAAATTAAGGCTTGGGCATGGGATTTCAAATTTTTGAAACAGGTTTGCTGGTGGGCTGAAGTGGGGCGGCTGTGGGAGCGGTTGGGAGGGATGGCCGGTGGCTTGGGTGTGGGTAAGGGCCGCCGGTGGCTAGGCCGGCCGAGGGAGGCCGGCGGTAGAGCTTGGGTGGTGGTGGGGAAATGAGAAGAGAAAGGAATTTCGGCTAAGTGGGGGAAGAAAGGATTGGAGAGAAAAGAAACAAAGAAATTCCAAATGACTAACCTTGAACACCATTCCACCGGTCGAACTCACAAAGAGATCTCCGACGATCTTCTCTTCAAGAACTCACAAAGAGATCTTTAGAGGCTTCATGAACTTACAAAGAGAATCATCAAAATAAAAATTTTCATTTTTCAAAAATAAAGAGCGAATACAATGATAAAGCCTATATATAGGCTATCCGAAAATAAAAGACAAAAGACAACATCGCCCTTGGGCTACAATAAACACAAACTCCCTCATAGGGGTACAAATGAAAAAACACGAAATAAAAATTACATGAATAAAATAAACATCAGAAATAAAGACTCTGAATCATGGCCGTCGCTCGACGACCCCTCCGATGGTACGTGTGCCGGAATCTTCTATGGATGTCCTCATCATAAACCCTTATCACAGTTGGGTTGTAATCCTCCACTGAACGGTGCCAAGTTGTTCTTCTATGGCATCGACAAGGGTGTCCAGAATGCACTCTACGTACTCTTCGATGGTGTTGTCGATGTTCGGATTGACGTCGAAGAAGGTGGAGCGAAGGATGCTAACAAACACTTGTTCGTCGTAGGCGAGACCGTAATCAAGATCTGGATCGGCCATGCATGATCTTTGAAGGTTGAGATGTTGAAGACGATCGTTGATGCTCTCCTTGAAGACTCCTCTTGAGAGGGAGGAGATAATCTTGAGAAATTAAGAGGGGAAAGGGGAGGGAGGTGGCCGCCCCATGTGGGGCCGCCTGGAACAGGACAGGTCTAGGTTGGATTGGTCCAGCCGGCCCCTCATGGGCCGGCCTAACAGATTTACTTAATCATACTTGTAGCCACATGGTCCCATAATGATTTTATTGATATTGTAAGATATTATGAAGTATCATTTATTTGGTGGGTATTAAACTTTCAAATATATTTATGATTGAGCAGTGAGTATCATTAGAAGTATCTTTGTGAGTGATTGAAGGATATTTTAATCATACTACGACCATTAGGTCCATATGCCTTTCTATTAGTTTTGGAAACAATTACAAAACATATGTAAGTGAATACTACCTGAGATGACATTGTGTTGACAGCAATGTGAACGTTAAGATTGAAAATTGATAAAATTAAGAAATATAGAGTGATTTATACTTATATTAGAGAGACAATGAGATTAGCACTAAGTAAAGATAAGATAATGATTTATAGATTGAGGTGATTTGGGCATAAGGAATGGACAAATGGAGGAAAAATATGGATTGGGCAGATCAATTGTCCACATGTAACATGGCTAGAATTTGTGCACATGAATTATTTAAACTAAAGTTAATTTCTTATGCATCATTCGATATGAATGAAAGGAGAAAGAGGGTTCAGAAACCAGCACTAAATAGTTGGTAAAGGGTAATTATGATAATGATTGTGGTGGTGGGAGTTGTTTTTTATTTGAGTGCTTCTTTGTATTCATATTTCTGTTTTGCAAGTTTGAACTACTACATTTCTGCTTAACTTGACCTTTATTTCTGATGTGGATGTTGAGAGAGATATATCCAGCGGTATTATCTAGGTTGTAGTCTTTGGTTGCATAACTCTATTAGGACTAACTCTTTGAGCTTCTTGTTTTCCTTTTCAATGATGTGATAATAATATTTCCATCATTAAAAGTTTTTTTTTCCTTTTCTGTCGGGATCTCCCAAAGGTTTCAGTAATGTAAGAAATCATTGTTTTGTTTAACTCCTTGATTCATAACGGCAGGTTATGGACGCGCCATTCATTTAACTTTGAAGATCTATGGTACCTTGTCTTCAATTTCTGCCATGGCAAAGATCATAGAAGCCTGTGATCATTATCTCTGATTGAGTGACAAATCCATGTGACTAGAAACTCTGGGGTATTTCATGGACAACAGCTTTCTGGCGTCTGTTCGCAGGAATGGTGCTTGATATTCATGTTCCTTACATCTTTCAGCTGAAGTTGGAGGTGTGGTGTTGGACTAAAAAATAATCTTTTTTTCTTTATTAGTTTTAAATTCTAATTTCTTTATGCCTCGATTCTATTATGCACTATTTATGTATCCTATTATTTCCAACTGAGATGTGGTATTGTTCTGCCTTTCTTAAGGAGGATGGTTTCTTGTTTCAAATGGGGAAATATATAGCTGTGCAGAATAGTTATGTTAATGGAATATTTTAGAGACCAATTGAGGGCACTGCTTCATAGGTGTAATAACAGCATTTCTGACATGGCAGAGTCTCAGATTTTCATTGTTGCTGGCCTAACTGCTTCCTTGATTGGAATACTGACATTTGCCTATGCCATGTTTCAATGGAGACGAAGTATTAGCCTAAGCTGGATGAAAGCTATAGCAAGGTCAAAAAAAAATCGGAAAAGAAAGAACAAAGCTCCTGCTGTTGCTCATGTATGGAGCATCGAATCAGCATCTCGTGCTAAAGGATTAAACTGTTGTGTATGTTTAGACTCGCTATCGCCATCTCAAGCCCTCGGGCAAATGATGGCCTCTGATTATTTCATTCACCGATGTGATGTCTGTGGTGCAGCTGCGCACCTGACTTGCTTGTCCAGTGCGCATAAAGACTGCAAATGTGTATCCATGTTTGGTTATAATCATGTAATTCATCAGTGGGCTGTGCAGTGGGTGGTGATAGCAGATAGATCTGAAGAGACTCCTTATTGTAGTTACTGCGAAGAACCTTGCGGTGGATCGTTTCTCGGTGGCTCGCCATTTTGGTGCTGTATGTGGTGTCAACGACTTGTGCATATAGATTGTCATGGAAGTTTAGCCAAGGAGACCGGCGATATGTGTGATCTTGGGCCATTTAAGCGCCTTATTTTATCACCACTTCATGTAAAAGATGTAAATAAAAGTGGTGGGATACTTAGTTCTATAACACAAGGTGCAAATGAATTTGCATCGAACATACGTGGGCATATGAGGAGCCAAAATATGAAGTCCAAGCATGGAACCTTACCTGCCGATTCTTCCAACACTTCCAATTTAGCGGACTTATCTGCTGAAAGCACAGTAAATTCCCACCAAAATCATATAGGCTTTAATGAAAATTTAGAGCATTTAGCTGAGAAGGTTGATACTGAAAATTTGCACCCAACTAGTGAGAATGGTTACAAGGATGTGTTGAAACAATATGCTTTGAGAAGTTATTCTTTCAACCAGAGTAATGATTCTGGTGTGGAAGGGACAAAACTGAAATATGAATTGATTGATTTGCCTCCTGGTGCACGCCCGCTTCTGGTTTTCATTAACAAGAAAAGCGGAGCCCAACGCACAGACTCACTTAAGTTGTGTTTGCGCTTCCTTTTGAATCCTGTTCAGGTCGGTCTTTATATTCTCTCTATTGAATATATTAAAATGCCTTTTCTTTATGTGAACTTGTGGATATTGATGATGGGTGACAATGTTTTTCCTTTCGTATCTACATCCTTAAAGTGCTTGCTATATGAGAACTTATGTTATTTCTGAGCTCCCCATCACTATTATTCTCAAAGTGCTATTTCAGAATTTATATTATTTATGAGCTTATTATTACTTAGTTTTGCAAAATACTAGGCGTTATCTTCTAGCATCAATATGTTTCTGCTTCTTGCCCTATGGTTGAAGTGCAATAGTATGTAACGGCCTGTTAATTTTGTTTGTGATTTAATTCCATCATAGTGAACAATATATATTGTGTTTTTGTGCATGGGCCTAACTTGCTCTTTAGATTTGAAGAAAAGCTTAGTTTATTTTTATTTGCTCTTGTTTTGTACTTACGTGTCTACTATAGAGTTAATGGTCCTTTTGATCAATCTAATTATTTTTCTTAAATGCCATATGTCATTTATATGGTTCTTTAAATGTTTCTATCTCGAGTTGATTTGACCCTTTCTCAATAGTAACTCAAAGTCAAATGATGTAGTATCTAGTAGAGCTAGGTTTATCTACAAGTTAGTTTGATCTAAGTTTATTTGAACTCAATCCAAGCCAAAGTGGTGCAAATTCTTTTTTGATCTCTAGTTTTCTAATGCGGGTTTAATCTTGGGTACAAGGGATGCACAAAATATGCGCAGTTTCATATTTGCAATTCATAAACCTTTAATTTAGATTGCTATTTATTCCCTTAGATGAAATCAAAATCACGCTAAATTCGCATAAATGCTAATTTAAAAGTTGTCTATTAAAAATTTTAAATAAAAAATTAGTAGCATGAAAAATCCTATGTTTCATCGGAAACTTGATAAAAAATTTAGATTGTACCAAATTTGGCAGTAACTAGCCACACGTAAAACCCAATTACTACAATTAGAGATTATGAAAGTGATCACTAAATAATAAATTCAGGCCCCATACTGGTACAAGGAGATAACTTCACTTAAAAATCTGTAATTTGGAATGCCCATCTTAATTTAGAATCAATTTTTTAGGCTGCTATGCTGGACCAATCGATGATAGAAAATTTATATTTATTTGTTTTATGGTTGTTGGTGATAACTTGGTCAGATGAAAAATAAGGAAACAATCTGTGGTGATGATCTAGTGCTGAGGTAAAATGTAGAGCTATGACATAATGCTGAGGTAGAATATAGAGCTATGACACATTCCACAGGTGAGATGATCTGGGTAAAAAAATTTGGAGGAATTTGGATTTTTTACTGTTTGATCTATCAACTTTTATTGTGATATTGCTAATAATTCACTTTCATGAAAGAATCAAACAAACATATTTAGGTTGGATGTCTTTTCATTTAGGATGTTTTGTTGCCTAAGAAAATTTATTATTGACCTTCCTTGCTTTAATCAACTTGCATATATTTTCACCAAATCCTTGTGACCACCTCAATTTCAAAACCATATAGCAAGAAAACAAAATCTAACTGATAGTATTCTTTCTTCTATCATATATATAAGGTCCTTCTATTCAATAAAGGAACAAAGTTTTCTATCAAATCCTATCAAAGTTACTAAAACAATCTTTGTTTGTACTGTTTTATACAAGTGTTACTTCATCGGAGTGAACTTGGTTTAAAACTGGAAGATAAAATATTAGTTGGGGAGATCAACTGTGTGGATTTGTCTCATTAAAAGATTTTTTTGAGCTTCATCCACGTTTGAAAATTTTTTGGAGCTTATGAGAAATTATCTTTTCTCCCGTGACCTGTCTATACTAATTACCACTTTTTCCAACTTAAGGTTTAAGTTGCAACACCTTGTAAATATTTGTGATTCTCATGTTAGGTATTTGAGTTGAGTTCAGCCCAGGGACCTGAGCATGGTTTACAGTTGTTCAAAAAGGTGCGTCACTTTAGAATCCTTGTTTGCGGTGGCGATGGAACGGTTGGTTGGGTTCTTGATGCAGTAGATAAGCAAAACTATGAATCTCCTCCACCTGTTGCAATTCTTCCTGCTGGCACTGGTAATGATCTTGCAAGAGTTTTGTCATGGGGAGGTGGTCTTGGTGCTGTCGAGAGAATGGGAGGTTTGTGGTCTGTCTTAGAGCAGATCGAGCATGCTGCTGTCACCGTTCTAGATAGATGGATGATAACGATAGAGGATTTACATGCGAAGCATGTCCAACCACCACGATTTATGAACAACTATCTTGGTATGTAATGTTAATCTTCTTCTCTGAGCTTTTTATGAAATTTCAGCACCGTAACTGTCCTGTGCTGACAGGAATTGGTTGCGATGCAAAAGTTGCTCTTGAAATTCATAATCTTCGTGAAGAAAATCCAGAGAAGTTTTACAACCAGGTATTTAGATTTCTTTTGCGTTACCAGTTTTGCAATTTTCTTCATTTTTAACCTTCCAAGACGCTTATGATAATACAGAATAACAACTTCTATGGAAATTCTTCAGTGGTATATTTTAATTAGTAGCTGTTACATTTAAAGTTGATGCAAGGAATCAGTTTGGCTCGTATTGCAATAGTGAATTAGTCCATACATTACGACTAAGAGACCAAAGTTTGTCTAGTCTTCTATAAAGTTGACCTTTTTTAATTTGTTCAATCGTGTTGATTACTGTATGGCTAGTTGTGCAATATTACATTTACAGAACTTTCTAAGCATTCTTGTCAATTGAATTGCATTCATGGTTATGATGATGCTGAAGAATTACATTCATTTTGGACTTTTGGCTTTTTGTATGTTCATTATCTTCTAATAGTAATGTTAAGTGTGACTTATTAAAGGGTCCCTAAACTTTTTAGCTGTATCTACACATTAAATTTGAATCAGTTTTTTCTTTGGACGGAAATTGGTGGAGGGAAGCTTTCCATCAATGCATCCTGGATTTTTAAGGTTCAATCTCTTTAACTTGAGTTGTATTTAAATAGTGAGATTGACCCTAAAAGTTCAAAAAGCCTAAAGGTTTTCTTTTATCAATTTCCATTCAAGGAATGGCAAAGCTAATGTTGACCAAATTGGTTCAAATTTGGTAATTCGTGAGACTAAATTAAACGCCTAAAAAAATTGGTGCTGAAGTGAACACACCATGTCTTCACTATCTCTATCATTTAATCACAAGGTTAATGCAAGGTGATTAAAAATGATGAAGCAAGGAGGACAGTTCTTGCCAATTGTTTATTAGTTTTTTTTAACTGACACTCTTTACTTGCATAATTGGAATGAATAGCAGAGAATTGGACAATGAAAATGATATTTTTGACCGAGAAAAAGACAAATCTCATGGCTATTGTTAGCAAGAATACTGCTTAATATAAAAAATGTACAACTGTGGGACAATGAAGTGCCTTTGAGATGAAAGCTGTGAATTAATATTTTGGGCCAGGTGGAGAAGGGAAGGTAAGCCAGCAATGTTTGTAAGATATTCCCAAAGATTCAAGTAAACCAAGGATGGTACTAAATCAATGGTACTAGAGATTCCAAATGAAGATCAGAAGATCCATGGCTTGTGATGATAGTGATGAACAATGGCTGCATGTGATTTTACTGCATATTGTTTTCTTTTTTAGTACTCTTTTTTATATTTTGGGGGCTTGTCTGTAGTTCTCTTTTTTTTGAAGTTGCTTTCGTCCAATTTTATGCTTGCTCCTTAGAACATCTCGCTTATTTAAAAGCTAAGTTTGGCTTCACAGAGTCCCAAAAAGATTTAATACGGCTTTCTTACTACTTTTTAAAGCAGCTTTTTAGTACAAAATTAAAAATTTTTGTACTAGAAAGCTGCTTTAAGAAGCAGAAAGAAAGCCGTCCCAAACGAAGCCTTAATCTCTTGTTACAATTATATGTTTCACTCCTCTTGCCTATCTGTCTACATATTTCACGTACTTTATGGTTTAAGTTGCGCTTATCTACTTCTACAACTCAAATATTGATCTGATTAATGCAGTTTTTGAACAAGGTGCTCTATGCACGAGAAGGTGCCAAATTTATCATGGACAGGACATTTGCTGATTTTCCATGGCAAATCAGACTAGAGGTTGATGGCACTGAAGTAGAAGTTCCTGAGGTCTATTTCAACCTAATTTTTTGACGTATATGTTTGTGAATATATCATGGCTCTCCACATCCATGTTCCCAAGTCGACTTGAACTGGATAATATACTAACAAATTAAAGATACAAGCACCATATTCGCTTTCACTTCATAAGTTGCTTTATTTTTGTGATAGAATTTGTTTATATTTACAAGTGCTTGTATGTCCAAAATATCAATCTGCAACAACAATAAGCTTTTATCCAACAACAACCCCAATCCGCATGTGTAAATTTTTTTGGGTTCTAAATAAGTGGGCCTATATTATGCTTTAAAAGACTGAATTAAGTAGTCTTTAATTATATTTATAAGTATGGAAAAGACGATTTTATATTAAATCAAATATTCTAGAGTAGGGATAACTGAGTTAAGCCGATTCGGGCTCGACTAGATAAATGACTGAATTGAACTCGATGAGCTAATGAGTCAAGCTTGAGCTAGCATTGATTCGAATCGTTAGCTCATGAGGATTTTCATTAAAAAAAGAAGCTAATATAAAATGCATTTAGGATAATTTTGAATTTAACAGTAAGTATCAAGTTATTAAAATTATTTAAAAACTTTATCACTTTTTTTATATCAATTTCTTATTATTTTTTCTTTAATTTCTCATTTTTTATTATTTTATTGCAAAAATTACTTGTATTAAAATTATTTTCTCTTTCATAATAAATGAGTGAGCTCATGTCTTGAATCAACCTTATAGAATTTGAGCCCGAGCTCGAGCTCGAGTTTGAGCTTAAACTTGATTAATTAATCAAGTTCAAGTTTAAGTTAGGAGTGGCTTGAACTTATGCTTGTCTCATTTATGCCCCTATTCTAGAGTCTCTTTTATAGTTTGACCTTATGCCCATATTTGAGATCTATTTTGTTTAGTTGAAACTTGAAAGTATTTAGACATGAGTTCTAGAAGTGGGTTCCATTGAATTGAGTTTTTTTTTTTTTGCAAAAATCCACTCCTTAAAAACCCAATTCACGTTGTTTAGGTTGCATTTTTTTAGCCATCATTCCATGAGTTTTATATTATTTTTGTTAGTAAAGTAAAGCAGATAGAAAATACAGCAAATAGTAGAAACAGAGTAATGAAGCTCAGCAATATTTCCTCTTGCTCTTTCAACTTAAAAACGTATTACAGCACAGTGAAATACTTATATAGTAAACTTGGTAGAGACAAGCATACAGAGGTTGTTATAACAACCCATGTGCGCATACACCCAATACGAATATTCATTTCTAAAGTAGCAGTAGCACGTGCAGCACACGACCGTGAGCACTCATTGCTTAACACGCCCCGTCAAACTGAGGAAGCGTTGGTTGTAACCAGTTTGCTACAGAGGAATTTAAATTGCTTGATAGGTAAAGATTTTGTGAAGAGATCAGCAATTTGATCCTGGGTAGCCAAATGATGAACTATAATTTGCTTAGTTTGAATACAATGCCGGATGAAGTGACAATCTACTTTGATATGTTTAGTTCTGGCGTGAAAAACAGGATTATTGGCAAGCGCAATTGCTGAAGTATTATCACAGTATAAAGGTGTAGGCGCTGTTGGAGGTGAGTTGAAATCAGAAAGTAATCTTCGAAGCCAAATGATTTTAGATGCAGCAGTGGCTAAAGCACGATATTCAGCTTCAGTCGAGGATCGAGCTACTGTGGATTGTTTCTTTGCTTGCCAAGAGATGATAGATTTGTCAAGAAAATTACAATACCCGGAAACAGATTTACGGTCACGGGAGTCACCAGCCCAATTTGAATCAACATATCCATGGAGAGAAAGTGAATCTCGATAAAATGGAAGTCCATGAGTAAGCGTACCATTGATGAATCGAAGTAAGCGTTTTAGTTGTTCAAAATGAGATTGTAGTGGGGTATGCATGTGTTGGCAAATTTGCTGAACAGCAAAGGTAATGTCCGGACGAGTTAGTGTTAAATATTGTAAGGAACCGGCGAGCTGACGGTATAGAACCAGATCAGGGAAAATTTGTTGAATGCCGACATCTGAAGCAGATTTGGACTTACTGGGAGTGGAAACACATTTGCTGTTGTCCATACCAGCCTTCTGAAGTATGGACCGAGCATATTGAGTTTGGTTTAAATGTACCCCATAAGAAGTAATAGTCACCTGAATCCCGAGAAACTGGGAAAGAGATCCCAAATGCCGCATGGAAAATGTAGTTTGTAAACTGCTCAGCAAGCTGTCTATTGTTTCTTGATCATTGCTGGTCAATAAAATATCATCCACATATATTAAAATGTAGAGAATTTTAGAGTTGGATCGAAACACCATAAGAGAAGGATCGGCATCACTGAATTCAAAACCAAAATTCTGAAGATGACTGGACAATGTGGCATACCATTGTCGAGGTGACTATTTTAAGCCATAAATGGCTTTCTTGAGACAGCAGACATGATCTGGATATATTGAATCAACAAACCCCGGAGGTTGTTTCATGTAAACGCGACCAGGAAGGGATCCATGAAGAAACGCATTTGAAATATCCAGTTGAGCAATCGGCCAAGAATGATGGATAGCCACAATAATAAATACTCGAACCGTATGCATCTTTGCCACGGGACTGAAAGTTTCCTGATAGTCTAAACCAGATGCTTGATTAAATCCTTGTGAGACCAAACGGGCCTTGTACCGAGCAATTTTCCCATCAGAGGTGAGTTTGGTACGATAAATCCATTTGCAACCAAGCACATTGTGAGCTTCAGAAGAAGGAACAAGATCCCAGGTTCCTTGTGACTGCAATGCTTGAAATTCAGTGGACATCGCCTTTCGCCAGTGCTCTATTTTAAAAGCCTGCACAAAATTGGTAGGATCTTCTGGATAGATGAGATGAGTAAGATTGAAAATATGCTTTGGTTTTATGATGCCATGCTGTAGACGGGTAACCATAGGATGATTACGTGGAATTGATGAAGACTGGAAAGATGGCTGAGACAGAAGTGGAGTATGAACAGAGAGGGAGTTAGATGAACCATTAGGAGAACTGGCTGAATATGTTTTTGATGAGGGTGTAGATGACACCGAAGGCTGATTCGAAGAAGGAGAGGAATGAAATGTAGGAACAAGTAGTAATGGTGGAATATGACTTGGAGACTGAGATGGTGCCGTAGAATTAGATGATTGAGAAAAAGGAAAAACGAACTCATTAAACACAACATGACAGGATATGTAAATTTTGTGTGTAGACAGATCTAGGCACCGATAACCTTTCTGAAATGAAGCGTAGCCAAGAAAAACACAAGGTCGAGAGAATGGAGAGAGTTTGTGAGAGGCATAGGGACGAAGCCACGGATAACATAAACACCCAAATACTTTAAGATGATCATAGGATGGGGCTGTCTTATAAAGAAGCTCATATGGAGATACATTGCATGTATTGGATGAAGGCAATCTATTTATTAAATAAACACTAGTGAACAGAGCTTCTACCCAAAAATAGTGAGGAAGATGAGCAGCAATCAACAGGGAACGCAAAGTTTCACAGATGTGGCGGTGTTTACGTTCAGAAACACCTTTTTGAGATGGTGTATAAGGACAGGTATACTGATGAAGAATGCCATGGTGTTTTAAAAAGGTTTGAAAGGAATTATTCAGATATTCCCCTCCACCATCTGTTCGCAAAATTTTTATAGGAGTTTGAAATTGACAATCAACCATCCGTTTGAACTCACAAAATTTTGAAAATGCATCGGATTTCTTTAGGAGAGGATATACCCAAGTATAGCGAGTGCAATAATCAACAAACAAAAGATAATAACGGTAACCAGAGGCAGAATTTGTGGGAGAAGGATCCCATATATCGGAGTGTATTAATGTAAAAAACTCATTACAACAACTTGATGAAGATACAGACGGAAGACGATGGCTCTTTGGCCAATCGACATACATGACAGACAGACGAGTTTGCAGTTTTGCAAATAACTTAAATTTTATTAGCTAAAGAAGATAAAGTGTTGAACGCAGGATGTCCCAACCGGTGATGCCACAGATCGGGAACGACTTGAGCAGAAACTAAAGCAAGGGATGGGAGCTTGGACGTTGACGCTGAAGAGGAGGAAACCGGATATAGCCCATTAATACATGGTCCCTGAAGAAGAGGCCGCTGAGTCTTCCGGTCCTTGATAAGATAGCCAGAAGAAGTGAAAGAAATGTCACAATCATTATCATTAGCTAAACGATGAGCATAGAGAAGATTAAAGGAGAGATTTGGAACAAGATGAAATTGAGACAATCGAAGGCTACCTGCCGGAGTGGGTAGGATACCTTTACCAGTATTTTGAATCGGAATGTGCTGACCATTTCCGAGAATAACCTGATTTGATCCACTGTATGATTGAGAAGATTGAAGAAGATTTGGATCAGAGGTTAAATGAGATGAAGCTCCACTATCCAGAAACCACTCAGTTGCCGGCGTAGAATTGGCAGACGTAAATAGAGCAGAATTTGGCGGATCATTAGTGTACTAGGGGTCATGGCGATACCAGCAACGGACGGCGCTGTGACCCGGTTTGCCACATATTTGACAAGCAACAAACGATCGAGTGGAACGACCACCACGACTACTGGGGGAGGTAGCTGGAGATGATTTTGCCAGTGGAAGTGATCGTCCACGAGAGTTATTAAACCGTCCATGGCCACGACCGCGAGAGGCAACGAGTGCAGTAGCAGAGCTGGTGAGCTGAAGCGAATTTAATTCGCGTGTGACCTCATGTGCCAAATTCAATACTTCACTGCACAATAAGGTGTACAGGTCATCGAGTGACAATGGCTGAAGATTCGTTCGGATGGCTGTTTTAAACGCCTAATAGGTAGCTGGCAAACCATTCAAAGTGTGATGGCTAATTTCTTCTGAATCAAGCGTCAGGCCAGAGGCGGCTAAGGAATCAACCTTATCTTTAATTTCCAGCATATAAGTTGTCATTGACTTGTCTTTCATGGTAAGATGCTGCAACTCATTCCACAATTGCATAATGCGTGATCGAGTCGACGACTGAAGCCGTTTGGCTATGGTATTCCAGATTTCGGTACAATGTTCAAGATCTAACACATACGGAAGAATAGCGGGTGAAATAACAGAATAAAGTGCTGCAGCAAGATTCTGATCAATAAGAACCCAAGAAGTGTATTGCGGATTTAAGAGAGGAGAACCGCTCGAATCAGAAACAAATTTCTGTGGACATACAACAGTTCCATCGAGAAACCCCTCACAGCCATTGGCACGAAAAAGTTTGGCAACTTGTGATTTCCAGGTGGGATAGTTTTCCGCTGTCAATGGACTAGCAACTATGTTCTTCACATTGGACATCAAGAACTTTAACTGGGATGGAATAGTAACATCCAACATCCCTCCATTTGCGCCAGCTTTGTCTGGCTGAACAATCGACGACGCAGATGATGAACTCATCAGGAATCACTGCTCTGATACCATGTTAGTAAAGTAAAGCAGATAGAAAATACAACAAATAGTAGAAAACAGAGTAATGAAGCTCAACAATATTTCCTCTTGCTCTTTCAGCTTAAAAATGTATTACAGCACAATGAAATACTTATATAGTAAACTTGGTAGAGACAAGCATACAGAGGTTGTTATAACAACCCATGTGCGCATACACCCAATACGAATATTCATTTCTAAAGTAGCAGTAGCACGTGCAGCTGCACACGACCGTGAGCACTCATTGCTTAACAATTTTGCTATTAATGTAATGAAAGTATTATTCTAACACATCATTCTTTTAATGGTATATTATTTTATTATCACTACTATGCATAAAGCCTAAATTGAATATGATTTCAGAGTCCTCATTAATGAAAATCGCTTCTGACCTTTGTGTAAGGTTTGTTTAAAAAATTATAACATAAACTCAGCTTTAGAAATACATTCCAATCATTTTAGCCCGATTAAAAAAAGAAGTAAGCCTATTTCTGATAGATTTTTTCATGAAGATAACTTGCCATTTGATATAGTTTATGTTTGGCTTAGTCAGGTGAATGAATTGATGAAGAAGGGACAGTGGTGTTTAAGCTCTCTTTTTAGAGATGTTAAAATGGTCTGAGAAACGGTTTCACTAATGTGATGCTTGGTGGGGCTGAGGAAAACTCAGAAGGCGGCCTTCGAAAATGTTTTTAGCCTGAAAAAACCTGTCTGATAATATTCCTAGATTTCAGAAGGCCCTATGAGTTGCATAGGGTCAACTTATAGATCAATTCAACAATGAGATGTGGAAAGCTTATGGAGAGGTGGTTATAAGAGTTCTAGGAGGAAAGATCAGAAGTTGGATTTCAAATGTTTTTATCCTGAAGAAACTTTGTTAAGAGAGTCTAAGGTTTTGCAAAATTTGAATAACTGCATTTAAAAAAAAAAAACGTTTACCTTAGTAGTTGTCTTTGGCCATTGAGAAGGAATTGAACTGTTCTTTGTGTGGCTTGAAGCTTTCCATTCCGTATACCTTACCTGTGAAGGCATTATTGTGTCCAAGCTAAGCAGTTTAGTTCTTGGGTCAACAGTTTGAGGATGGTATGTAGTCTTTTTACCTTTCTCTTTTCAACCAGAGTGACTGGATAGGAGTAGAGGAGAGAAGGTCTTCTACCTTTAGGGTAGGAAGGATAAAAAAACCTCTTTTCTTAGATTGGAAGGGAAATGTAAGAAATCAAATTGTCTGGTTTTTACTTTGAAAGGAGCGGTGGGTGCTTAATGAGAGACTCTTTGAAAAATGGATGGGTGAAAACCAAAAGAAGTCTAAGAATGGGCAAGTAGAGTAACAGAACGTAGTGAAGTAGAATGGATACTGCATTATCTCTGTTGACTTTCTGGTTCAGAGCCTCTCTGCTCCAACTTGCATGCTGTAACGAGCTTCAGGACGTCACCACTAACAAGTCAACAATTTGATTTTTATAAATGATTCAAATTTGAATTTTCCATAGAAAGGCTCATTACTTCTGTTGATTTCTTGTACAAATAATGCTTCGTTCTGAAGTTTCTATTGTTCCCTAATTGTTCTGCAGGATGCTGAAGGTGTTCTTCTTGCCAATATTGGTAGCTATATGGGAGGAGTTGATCTGTGGCAAAACGAAGATGAAAATTATGACAACTTTGATCCACAATCGATGCATGACAAGGTCCTGGAAGTTGTTAGCATCAGCGGAACATGGCATCTTGGAAAGCTTCAGGTAATCATTCTAAAGTTCTCCAGTGTGACACTTTTTCTTAGCCAGCTTTTGTCAAGATTAATGCTTGGACGGCTTTCTTGTTTCCTCTTAAAGCAGCTTTTTAGTACAACAATTAAAAATTTTGTACTAAAAAACTGCGTTAAGAAGTAGTAAGAAAGCCGTCCCACACTAAACCTTATACTCACGATTTCTTATGATACTTGATTTGTGGATTGGATGATTTGGCTTGAGATTATTATTCTCTTCCATTTAAGGTTGGACTTTCTCGAGCAAGAAGGCTGGCTCAAGGACAATCTATCAAGATTCATGTCTTTGCTCCCCTTCCAGTTCAAGTAGACGGTGAACCTTGGGTTCAGCAACCTTGCACGCTAAGCATATCACATCATGGTCAGGTGAGCCTTAGTTTTTGCAAGCCTTTCATATCATACCGGTATAATGCACATGTAGAAATCATATTAGCTCATGTATGGAAAATACACACTTAAACTCCAAAATATAGTTCATATTAACAACTTGTGATATCTATTTCCTGCTAGTTTTATTTCTATGTTGTGGAGGAATCTCGAGTTTGAATCCTGTAGCAACTTGTGATATCTATTTCCATTGTGGTTATTGCAGAGACTTGCAATCTATATCGTGATTTCGTTTCTTGTAATGTCTTGGGTGTTTATCCTGATGACTGGCAGTTGCCGACTATGCTGAGAACTAGGAGTTGCTTATTTTGCTATGCAAATGAACTGAACATTGACTTTGAACTGCGATTCAACTTTTGAGAATTTGACTTTTATTTTGATGATATTCAGTAGAATGAACTGAAATCTGATGCATGTTCAGAAATTTTCGATCTTAGTAAAACATTTTCAGTTTTCTTTCAATCTTATGTTCTTTGCAGTTCTAATTCCTTAAAGTGCATTCATTGTAGGAGTGGTTGACTATCAATTTTTTGTGTTAGTCATCTTCGTCTATATAATTTGATTTAGATTTTATGGATTTTAGTCAAATTAGTTGCAATCAATTTTTTGATTGTGTTGTTAATTTCACAATTTTTAAAATATTCATGTTATGATTATTCGACAAAATTTATGTTGACTGTCGACTACTAATGCAACCACTCTACTTTTCTCATCTAGGATTTGGGACCTAGCAACGGCAGTGTTAAGAAAGATAAACGTTGACCTAAAAAAACTTGGTTATAAAATATTAGAAATGATTTTTCTTTATTATATTGAAATGAGAATTTGACATTTAACATGACACAATAGAGAAAAAGGATTCATGTAGCTGACCCCACGTAGTGGGACAAATATTTGATGTTGATGTTGTTGTTGTTAATTTCAATCCACTATGCGTTTTCATTGCCTGAAATTTTCTTCTGAATTTCTTCGCTCCAATTACCATGACTTTACTATTAGACTTGATTTTAACATCTCATAGATTTCTGATGACTACATTCTGCAAGGCTTAATAATTGTCTTGTTTCATTTGCATTAGGCATTCATGTTAAAGAGAGCAGCTGAGGAGCCTCTTGGTCATGCTGCAGCTATAATCACTGATGTACTTGAAAATGCAGAAACCAATCATGTCATTACTGCTTCACAGAAGAGAGCCCTTCTTCAAGAAATGGCACTCAGGCTTTCATAGTACCCATTTTCTTCTATACAAATTGAGCTTTTTTTTAATCTGTTTTACTTCCAGTTTCAGGTCATGTATCTGTTTTTGACCACATCATGTAAATATTTTGATCACATTTCAGTCTACTCTATCAGATTTTTTTGTGTCCATTTTTTTGTGAGCAGAGAATGATTGGCTTTTTACTGCTGATAGCATGATGAATTTTGTTTCAGTTTCTCACTTTTTTTCATTTTATTTTTGGTTGGTTTGATGAATTTGGAAAGCAGATTAGAGAAATTAATTCATTTATATAGGCGTTGTTTGGGATAGCTTTATTAAGCAATTTTTTAATAAAAAATTTTAACTTCTAAAATTTTTTTTATAAAAAATTGCTTTATAAATCAATAAATTAAAAAATCGTCTCAAATGAAGCTACAATTTGATAGTTTTTTTTTCATCAGATTTGAACTGGAATATCTTCATTTAAACAGCCTGGTTTGGGAAATTAGCTGTTTTTGTTGATTTGACTAAGGTTTTGTTTGGGACAACTTTCTTATTATTTTCTAAAGTAATTTTTTAGTACAAAAATTTCTAACTAAAGAAAATTTTGTGCTGAAAAATTATTTTAGAAAGCAGCAAGAAAGTTGTCTCAAACAAAGCTTAAGAAGTTTAATTTATGGCATTTCTTGGGGAAAATTGAGCATAAAAGCAACAAGTGGATCTCTTATTTCTCTCTCTCTCTCTCTCTCTCTATGCATCCTTTCTCAATAAATTATATATATATAATTGAGTTAATCTAACTCGTGAGTTGGCTTGAACTTGACTTAATAAATGACTCATGAGTTGAAATTAACGAGTTCATGTCAAGCTTGAGTAAGCCTCGACTTATTAGCTTGCAAGTTTGCTCTTTTAAAAATATTGATAATAAAAGTATTTCAAATATATAAAATTATAATCCCTTTAGTATAAAATTTTTAACAAATTTTCATTGTATTTTTCTTTCTTATTTCAAGTGATTTTTTTTTAGTTCTCAATCAATTTTTTTTAAAAAAATTTTTTGCTACCATGTTATTAATAACTATCAAACAAGTGATTTTCTTTCTTATATTTTTATTTTGGTCAAATACATTTATAAGATATATAAGGTGTGGTGCTTTAGTTTATGTTTACAACAAAAAATAATTTTAATTGGTTAGATGTTTATTACAATAATTGAGAAGATAAAATAATAGAGGAAATTTTTACAAGAAAGCTGTTAGAATTACTAAACTAAATATTTGGTATATAATAGCATTTATAATGGATGTGGTATTATATATCCTATCTAACTATATATATATATATAATAATAATAATAATAATAATAATAAACAACCAAACCTTACTCGCGACTAACAACTAGCCACACTCTGGTTTCACCAGGATGCTGCTTGCTCCTGCATCAATGCCCATGCTTCAGCCATGTCTTGGTAGTACCTCCCACCCGAATGATCTACCTACCTCACCCGCAACCAGTAAATCATGCTATCCTGACCTTCTCTTCGGAAAGAGCTTACTTTTGATGGCATGAGCTTGTGAAGTCCCACAGCTCTATTCTCTTTTCTTTCAGAAGGGAATTGGCTGCCTTCATTCATTCCTATCCCATCCTTAGGTCAATCAGCGTAATCCCGAACAGCCCCTTATTTCACAGCGGATCTAGCGCCTTATGTTTGGCCTTCAAAGAGATGATTCAATAGCAGTAGCACCAGTCATGAACCCAAGAGCTCCAACTCGTACTCATAGTTAAGCAGCGGCAAGACTAACAGGTGCGACCGATATTGGTTGAATCACAGACCAGACAGACAAGCATTGGCCCAGAAAGCCACCAACCATCGAAGCGTTAAAATAATAATAAATTAATATTAGTGATATCTCTGATATAATTTAAAATTTTGAGTGCTATGTAAATAAATATAAAAAATTAGGTATTAGATATGTAAATAAATAAAAGTTTTTTAATATGTATGTAAATTTTCCCATCCTAACAATCTATTACTTAAAGGGGAAAAATGTAAATTACCATAAAATATTGTGATGAGAATTAGTGTTCTAATAATTAATATATTAAAACACCTTAACCACTTTCCTCTATATAGAAAAATTGAATATAAGTAATTAATAGAAATAAACAACATAAATGTCCCTGCCTAATTGCATATTTGAAAATAATTCAAAAAAAATTACGTCACCTGAATTCCACACCCAGGTTCACCCGCTTCTCAAAATCCACGTGGCATGCTATTTTAAGTGGCTTCGAACGCCAACGGTCTCTTCTCCATTCAAATAATGCGAGCAGCTTACTCCTATCGTTGCACTGATTCGACCGTTAGAAGTCCCAGAACGCTCGCTCTCCTCTTTCTTGATTCATTCCGAATTCGAAAATCCTAGAAAAGAAATCTCAATCAAATCCCTAATTCTCCATCACGGCCTCTGCAGATCCACTCTACCGATGTCGACTCCGATGAGAACCCCTCGCCATTCTCGTTCCAAATCATCAGATTCCTGTAAGTTTGCCGAGAACTTGCAACCCAATATCCCCTTCTCCACGCCGTCGAAGAAAAGTACCCCGTCAAAGAAATCGGCCAGCAGGTCGGCGACAAAACCTAGAAATACCGCACTTTTGTCTCCTCCGCCACCTCTGCCGCAGCGTGAGAGGAAGTTCGTCATCGCTAAAAAGAGCAATTCTACAAAGCAGGCGAACGATGTCGACGCGAAGAAGCGACTGGAAGCCGCTTATGAGAAGCTACGTGCTTCCCAAGAAGAGTTCTTTAAAAAGGACATAGTTCCTGTGCTCAGGGTCGAAGAGTCCAGGAATGAACAGAAGAAAGAGGAGGAGTTTAAGAAAAGTGAGATATTGGAGAGGAAGACGAAGAGTATGGTGATGGCGGAGGCGATGAGTAGCATTCCTGAGCCAGGTGCAGGGAGGGTGAAGCATCTTGTGAAGGCTTTTGAGACTCTTCTTACGATTTCGGATGGGGAGGAAAGTGGAAAGAATACATTGATGGATTGGCTGTTGCCTAAGCTGCCTCGAAAGGTTGAGCAGAGTAACGGGGGGCCGTCTTCACCTAGTTTTGATTCCGTTGAGTTTTTCACTGCTAGAGGACATGAAAGAGAAACGAGGCTCTGCTCTTCTTTGGATGGCCTTGATGGAAGGTAGTGATTGCTCTTGCTTTGTTAATCTGAAAATTTAGTTTTTTTTTTAATTACTTTTTCCCATATCAAATTTCTTCATTATAGATTGAGTTTGGCCAGTAGAACATCTGGAGGAGGCCAGAGGAGTAGACGCCATGTAAGAACCTTCTCCAAGTTTAGTAATTTCTATGTTGTGGTCTAATGACCATTTCTTGATTTTTGTTTCTCATGAAATAAATAATTTTTGTTTTTTGGAGTTATTAGGAATATCGGTGGATTGTCTTCTGCTTTCTTTAACTTTGGTTATTCTTTTATTTATTTATTTATTTTTTTTGTGATCTTTTTAGAGCCTCGACTCCTCAAGGAAGGGCTGGAACAAGAAGCTTAAGGTGACAAACCAGCAGCCTTTCAAGTTGAGGACTGAGGTATTCCATCAATTATGAGTAGTTTTTTATATTATTTCTTTCAGTGAAAATTATGCAGGAGCTATACCAAGTTAATCATTTTAGTGTGGATGAATGAACTGATATCAAATTCATGTAGCCTTTTAGATTAAGGATTGTTTTTTAAAAGTAGTTAAAAGCCCTAGATGAATAGCGCCCCATGACAGTTTTTAATGCATTATATTAGTATAGCTAACTGTTCTACTGTTCTGAACTTTTGGATGAGCAGCATTCAGCTTATTTTATAGCTAACAGAGATTCTTTCGGGTGTCATCTCTTAGGAAATCATTAAAAAGTTTCAGTAGCAATCATACATTCATTGAATCACTAAGTCATTTAAAAATATTGTACGTCCACATACCATATAGGTAACTCACTGGCACCCAAACAGGTCCACCCTAGTGGAGCTCGCAGCATATGAGCTCTTGAAAGGATCACACAGAGATACCTATATGGGCATATAAGGAACATGGCACATGAGAACATGTGTCGCGGTCTCAGTTTTATGGCAGCTAGTTGGGGAAGTGGCGATAAGTTCACAAGTAGGATCATACTTCACCTGCTTCCATGTATTCTTGGCCTCTACGAGCTTGGCCATCTTCACTGCAGATGAGGCTCCTAAAGAGGTCTTTGTTTGTTGGTCAGTTGGGTCCTATACCACTAGAGTCATCCTTATGTATAAAGTAAAGGATCAAGAAGAGGTAATTCTTTATCCATGAAGCTAAGGGGAACCTCGTTATGGCATTCCCATGTTCTAGTATACAAGACAAACTCCTTAGTTAGAGCTAACATCTCGAACTCGATGGGTGACCTATGAACTTGCTCGTGGTCAAGTGGATCCTAATGTTGATTGAGATCAGCGACATGCGGCCCCCAGACATAAATTTCTCAAAAATAGAAAGTAATCCTTCTTACCTCCATCGATCACTTTAAGCTAATAATGAGTGATTAAATTATAAGCATTATTGCTCAAAAGGATCATACAACATTAGCTTGTAAGATTGTTATAAACAAGCATCAAATAAAAGTATCCACAAAATGTGGATATGTGATGATATGATAAAGCTATGCAATGTGTGAGATGATTCTACTAGATCATACAATTATAAATATTTTAGTCCTCACAATATAACAATGTAATATATTGCGTTCACGTTAGAAGTGTGAGTATAAGAATTATGGGTGATAAAAGTGATTCACCTATGCTATGTTTTAACACCTACACTTGCATGCTTTACATTAACATCTTCTCTAAGTTTGGTGAGGAGGGATCCTTTTGTAATTCTTGTCTACTACTTGTCAATATTATTTCAATTGGGTTAGGCCTCATAATTTTTTTCTATTTGAGATTTTTAATGCAAAAATTTCTATGACCCCTATTTTATTTTACTTATTTGATCATGTGTCCATGTGAGTTTTTGTTAATAATTCGGATTATGAAATATATTTTTGTTTTGATTCAATTTTTAATATGCAACAAGGCCTGACACCAAAAAGATTATGAAATATCGCCTTCATATATTTTTACACATACAAGGAGATGAATGAGTGGTCAATATGACCATTTTAGCTTGTTCTCTTTTTTTTTTTTTAATGTGCAAAAAACGATTGTTTGGAAATCTTTGCCACTAAGATATATTCTTTGAACAAATATTACATTTGTTACAGATAAGAGGGAGGGTTAAAGAGGAGAGATTTGTGAAGAAGGTGACTGAAATGTTGCTAGAGGAGGAGAAAAAACGTATACCAATTGCACAAGGTGTTCCATTGACAATTGATGAGCCTGAGGTGACTCCTTTCTCTTACTTTGCTTAGTAGGGATTCCAACTCATTAAACAAATGTTATGTTCTGAACCTTTTATTCCCTTAGGATGCTTCTGATTTCCTTAAATTTACTAATTTCTTGTTAGAATAATTCTTTCATAGTAACGACGATGAATTTTTTGACCTTTCTGCGATTTTGTATTTATTTTATCATCTTATTTGATTTTCTCAAAGCCTTATTAAAATACTGACAATAAAAACCATAACTTGATTGAAGAAGAATATTTTTCCTGAATTATACATTGTTTTAATATAATGACAACCTTCAAAGCATGATAGTCTTTCAAAATCTCCTGTGTTTATGCTACAAATTACATTAATATTCTACATTTTATTGCTTTCTACTCTTAAAAATAATTATATGGGAAACTACTGTGCAATATATATCGTTTGAATTTATTTTGTTTACTGCTTTCAATTTAAATCTTTTGACCGTTTCCTTTTTTTATTTAGTGCTTGATCAAACCCCCTGTAAAGGAGTGCACTGAACCACTTGACATTGTGCTTCATAGCGATGTTCGTGCGATTGAGCGTGCAGGATTCGATCAATATGTAAGTTGTTCTTGATCCTTAATAATGTCATCTGCATGAATATGTTTCTAATTTTCTTATAATTATTGCTAGGTTATGGAGAGGCTAGAGTTGGCTAAGCAGTTTAAGTTGGAAAGAGAAAGAAAACAAAAGGTACATGCTTTATTGCTTTCATTTACTATAAATGCAAGCTATATAAGGATTTATCTGACGTTCTTTCTGCAGATGGAAGAAGAAGAGGAAATAAGGAGGTTGAGGAGAGAACTTGTGCCCAGAGCTCAGCCCATGCCTTATTTTGACAGGCCATTCATCCCCAAAAAGTAAGCATGCAATCAACTAAAAACCTAAACAATTATGCTAGCTTATGAAGAGCAAGATGTGTATAATAAATGCAAATTTTCTGAGAATCCACTTGAAAGCAATAATTGTCATGATCCCATGACAGATATTATTTTCCAAGTGCTAATCCTCCCAAGGTTTACTAAGGTTTCTTTTGAGACGGCTTTCTTATTGCCTCTTAAAGCAGCTTTTCGGTACAAAAATTAAAATTTTTGTACTAGAAAGCTGCTTCAGTAAAAAGTGAGAAAGCCGTCCCAAACGAAGCTTAAGGTTTCATTTAGGACCGTTTTTTTTAATGCTTCTTAAAGCAGTTTTTAAGTATAAAAATTAAAATATCTATACTAGAAAGCTGCTTTAAGAAGCAGTACAAAAGCAGTCCCAAATGGAGCCTAAATCTAGATTTGGAGGATTTACTAAATTGTACATGTGTAAAACTTGAATATTATTTGGCATGATAACTGTTAAATCTTGAGGAATTGTTTCTCTGTTTATTTAAGGATTTAAGTCTTATGAGAAGGATTAAATCCTTAGAATCTACAAAATTTTATGAATGTGAGATTAAACAAATTCTATATTTAATCAATAACAGAGCTGAAACTTGATATTAACCTAATTCTTGCTTAAAACCTTCTAAATTTTACTTTCTCAGATGATGATTTGTTTAAACACAAGATTTAAACATTGGCTTTGTTTCCAGGGTTTCATTTACTGTATTTGTATTTTCTTAGAACTGAACCACTGTATATGACAACTTTTATCAATTCTATAAGAAGAAATATAGACTGAAGCCCGGTTTCTCATATCACATCTTGAGATGTTTATAAAGAAACCATTTTATAGGGATGAGCACAACTCAATGTAATATGCATTGACTCAAACTCGATCTCGGCTCATTCAAACTCATTATGAACCCGAGCTTGGATAAAAAACTTGAGCTTGATTAATAGCTCGACTTGATTAATCATTAATGGTATGACATAGGTAGATCAATGCATATATTTCTTGGCTAAAAGTAAACCAAGGATTTTAATATTTCTTTTTTTTTTTTACCTGGTATGATGAGTCAACTAGTCAAGTCTAATTGAGCGTGAACATGAGCTCATATATCACACAAGTTTTTAACCTGGCTCAATGAGTCAGCGAGTCGAGTCCGGTCGAGCTTGAACTTGAGCTCATATATCATACAAGCTTTAACCTATACAATCTCAATCTCGTTGCTCATTAAGCCGAACTTACAAGCCAATAAACAAGTCACTCAGATCAGTTAATGGGTTCATGTTTTAGGTCGGAAAAGCCGCGAACGATCCCGATGGAGCCAAAATTTCATGTCAGACCTGCGGAAGAATCATTGTCAGCATCAGGATGTTAAATTGACAATTGCAGTAAGCTTTTCATACTGAAGTTAAATTCAAAAGCAAGATATTCTCCTTCTGTTACTTACAGTGCACAAATCAGTTATTTCTTGTTAGGAGGATATCCAAGCATTCAATGATCAAAGAAAAGAAGCCATGTGAGCTGCTTTCTATAGAGCTCATGATCACAGATTTGAGTTCAGCTCATTCTGTTCTTCTTAAATGTTTCCACTATTTTTGAAATAATTAACCTGCATGAAAGTAAATTCTTTCATTCTAATTTTTGGATTTTGGATTGATTGGTGAGATGAGATCATGAGAGTATGGAGCTATTTTCCCTGTAAAGAAACCTTCAGACTCAAATCAGAATCCTGATTTTCATTAATGTTTGCAGTAAGCTTTTTATGTCTACTTTTTACAATGAATTCTTAGAAGCAGCAATTAAATAATAGAAGAGATTTTGGCCTGGATGTTTTATTTATTTATTTATTTTTCTTTATTTTTCTTTATTTATTTATTTTTTTGGCCTGGGATATTGTGACTCTGATGATGGGAAAATTATTGAATTTATTTTAAGATGAATATAATGTGCGAGTTGATTGATTGTTTGTTTATTATATTTATTGGGCTAAAATTTTAATTAAAGTTATTTATAAAATTAATTGTTAAATTATTATGAAAAAATAAAGTTTTTTTAAAATTATTGTTAGTATTAATTTTTTTTTTGAAAACGACATCATTCTAGCGGCCACAATGTAATTATTATTAAATTTTCTGAAAAGTCGAAAAAAATTATAGCTAGATCTGCAATCTGTTAGTTTTTCCTTGGTATGGATCTTGCCTAATCCGTTGGGTAATTATGGGTTAATTAACAGTGCAGAAATTAATAGTTCTGCTAATTACAATATATCGCCATCCCCCCAATTATTATTATGGAAAATTTCTTTTTTTTTTTTTTGTTAAGATAAATTTTCATCATAACATACTATAATATTTTGTTAAGATTGACTATTTTCTTATAAGAAAATTAGATCATTTAGATTGCAAAGATTGTAAAGTTATTCCGAGTGAAAATTTATGTACCCAACATTGATTGTTAGTTTTCGACTTTAAGATAAAAGGGCAGAAAACAAAAAATAAAGTAAAACGATATTCTAGGATTAGATGGGGGCTTTTAAAGAATATTAACAAAAATATTTTTGAAAGTAAGATTTTAGATTTTAAGATTTTATATGTGATGAGGATGCTAATGTTATATGAAAAAAAGTGGCTAATGATATTAAGAATATTGCAAAAGATGTACTTGGAGTATCAAAGGGAAAAACTCATAATAGTAAAAATAGTTGGTGGTGGAATCCAAATGTGCAAGAAAAGATTAAAAATAAAAATATTTGTTATAAAAATTAGTTTAATTTTAAAAATTCTAATAATTGGGAAAGATATAAAGAGGCTCATAAGAAATATAAGAAAGCAATTTGCGATGCAAAGACCTTAGCTTTTAGTGATTTATATAATAGATTAGATACTAAGGAGGGAGAAATATATATGTATAAGTTAGCCAAACAAAAAGATTGGAGTAGTAAGGATTTAGTTCAAGTGAAGTCTATTAAGGATGAAGATCAAAAAATATTTTTCTTAGAAGATGATATTCAATAAAGGTGGATGAGATGATTTGCTAAACTTTTTAATGAAAATTGTGAAAGTAAGATTGACTATAGTGACCTTAACACCCTAAATGAAATTAAAGATTTCTATTTTTATCGGCGTATTAGTAAAATCGAAGTTAGAGAGGCTTCAAAGAAAATGAAGGGTTGAAAAGCTGTTAGACCTGATAATATTCCAATAAAGGTGTGGAAATGCTTAGGAGATGAAGGATTTTTTTGGCTTACTAAACTTTTTAATACTATTTTGAATATTAAAAAGATGTCAGACGAGTGGAGAATAAGTGTGTTAATTCATATTTTTAAGAATAAAGGTAATGCACAAGATTGTGTGAATTATAGAGGAATTAAGTTAATGTGTTATGCTTTAAAATTATGGGAGCGAGTTATGGAGCATAGGTTCCAGTGTGATACTAATGTTTCTCAAAATCAATTTGGATTCATGCCGGGTAGGTCAACTATGGAAGTCATACATTTATTAAGAGGTTTGATGGAGAAATATAGAGAAAATAAAGAGGATCTACATATGATATTTATTGATTTAGAAAAAGCATATGATAAAGTTCCAAGATAAGTGCTATGGAGAGTTCTTGAAAATAAACGAGTTAATAATGCTTATATTCAAATCATTAAAAATATGTATGCATGAGCTATTACTTGTGTTCAAACACAAGGTGGTTTGACCAAGTATTTCCCTATTTCTGTTGGGTTACATCAAGGATCAGCCTTAAGCTCATATCTTTTTGCTTTAGTCATGGATGTTCTCACTAGACATTTGCAAGAGGATGTACCTTGGTGTATGCTTTTTGTTGATGATATTCTTCTTGTTTATAAGACTAGAGAGGGAGTTAAAAGTAAACTTGAATTATGGAGGTCAACATTAGAGACTAAAGGTTTTCGCTTGAGTAGATCTAAAATGGAATATATGGAGTATAATTTTAGTAGTAATAGACCTAGTGAGGGGATTGTGACTTTGGGCGATCAAGTCATTAATAAGAGTACACATTTTAGATATCTTGGATCTGTTGTTCAGAGTGATGGTGAAATAGATGGGGATATTATTAGCAAAATTCAAGTTGGATGGTTGAAGTGGAGGAATGCATCAAGCTTATTGTGTGATAGAAAAGTATCCCTTAAACTTAATGGGAAATTCTATAAGATGGTAGTGAGGCCTGCAATGCTTTATGGTGCTGAATGTTGGCCATTTAAAGAGAAGAATAATACTAAGTTAAGTGTGGCAGAGATGAGGATGCTCAGGTGGATGAGTGGCTTTACCCTTAGAGATAGGATACGAAATGAGAATATACATCAAAAGGTTGGAGTAGCTCCAGTAGAAGATAAGATTAGAGAGAGTCGCCTTAGATGGTTTGGTCACATAAAACGTCAGCCTTCCAATGACCCGGTTAGGAGAGTAGAGGTATTATATTTGACTTATGTTAAGAAAGTTACAGGCAGACTTAAAAATACTTGGTTATAAAATATTAGGAATGATCTTTCTTTATTAGATTTAAATGAGAATTTGATCTTTAATAGGACACAATGAAGAAAAAAGATTCATGTAGCGGACCCCACATAGTGGGATAAAGGCTTGATGTTGTTGTTGTTGTTGTTGTGAAGTTACTGTGAAATAATTAATTTAAAAATTATTGTGAATCTTATATATATATTCTTTTCTAAAAATAGAATAGCTACTTCCTAAACTATTATGTATTAACAACTTTAGTTGTTAAAAACAATTTTTCATCATACAAATTTTCAAAAAGCAAAAGAAAGCTGAGAAAAAGTTATCCCAAATATATTCAAAGATTAAAAAAACAATCATGATTACATTTTTTTCGTTTTTAATCAATTTGACATCTTATTCTAACAGCATGACTTAAATTTTACACCAAAATATATATTTTTCTCCTTTGTTAAAATATTTGCATGGAATATTATAAGTTTATAATATTTTACAGAGATTTATAAAGATATTTTAAATTTCAATTTTTTGTTATATCATAATGTAATAAGAATAAAGAAGTCAATAAGATAAAAAACATTATATTTATATGACTTTAGCAACATGATATTATGCAATTCATCAAATTGTAATAATGAAACATTCACACAAATCAGATAAATATTCAGTTTTACATTTATAAGATTTTATTTCCTACTAAATTCTTACAACCTTCACTACTATTTGCTGTAAGCATTGAAGAAATTCCTGAAGCAATAGAACTATGAATGTGTATTTTACATCTGCAACCTCAGATCAGGCGGAGCTTAACAGATTTTTGAACCATTGAACAGAATTCTTTGGATATCTCTTGAGGTTGTCGTTATAATCCACAAAATACAATCCAAATCTGGCAGTGTAGCCTGCTGCCCATTCCCAATTATCCAGAAGAGACCAAACAAAATATCCACGAACATCGCAACCATCATCCCTGCAATAGAATGCTTGAAATCCATGAATAAGGACTTGGGATTTTCTTTTTTCAAGATGATTTGAAGTATCATATGTGAAGTTCTGGAGCTTAAATTTATACCTTAAGCAGAAAAAGCATCATGTAGACTACGGTTTCGTTTGGGATGGCTTTCTTATTCCTTCTAAAAGCAACTTTTTAGTTCAAAATTTTTATTTTTTTATTTGAAAGCTGCTTTAAGAAGTAGCAAAAAAGCTGTCCCAAACAAAGCCTACGTTGAGGGTCATTTCTTAATCCAAATTTGCTAGTCATTTCATTAAAAATGTTTTATGGGCTTTTTTTTATTTTGAATATTGAACTAGAGTATAAAATGTCAGCAAAGCATGTATAAAATTCATGAGTTGTTCTACATTGATCTTCTTTTTTACGTTCTATTCTTTTTTGCTTGCTATGTTTTAGATGTTTAATAAGTAAATCTCACAAAGAAGTAAATAAAGATACAAAAGTTGAGAGAACTACTTAATAGCAGCAGACAAGTTTCCAAGATATTCACTATGATATCTGATTCTCTTCTCGTCTTTCAGGGCATTTTTTATGGAGATGAATGGATTGTTTGAATCATCCATCCCTGAAAAAGTTGTAGGATTTCAGTAATAATAGAATTAAAATGTTAATACATGAAATAATCATATTATAACAGCATATGGAAGACATTTGCTCACCATTCTCTGTAATGATAACTGGGGGATTTCCATACTTATCTTTGATGTAGTTCATAAGACTTCTCAAACCTCTAGGAACAATGTAAAGCCATATGGAAGAGGACTGTAAGGTAAAACAGTAAGAATACTAGTTATGAAAGCCCATAATGTTATGTTGTGTAGTTTAATAAATAACTTAAAAAAAAAAAAAAATCTAATGTGGACTTGATCTTCGATCATTAGAGGTGTTTTGCATAGATCCAGTTTTTTTATTAGGAAGGAGAGTTTCATCATTAGGATTAATTATTCTGTGCGGATGCAGAATGCCGTCCAGAGATCAACCAGAATGTGTCATGTCACCCCTTGCTTGGTACCGCAGCTCGGCACTGTTGACGCGCATTCTGATTGGTCTCCGAACGGCGTTCTGCATCCGGTCTTCGCACAGAATAATTTCTCCATTATTAGATAATGTTTATTTAAGAGATTAGGATCGTAAAACTCCACAATCATTATCACAGTGAAATTTGCAACATCAGCAACAAGATATACCCATCAATTATGTGAAACTAGATAAAAGACTTAGTGCAATGGTGCATTTACCTTAATTTTATTTCATCAAACATGCAATAATACATACATGCACACACCAAATAAATTTATGACCAAGCCCACCACCCATCTCATCATCATCATCAGCCTTGTCTCAACCTATTTTCTGAGTGCAGCTTGATATAATAAACCTACTCTATGCAAATACACTTATGACCATACGCACCCAAATTCAATCAAATGAACAGTATAAGAAAATTACCCTGTCTCCGATGGGATGTAGTCCCTTGAAGGCTGCAGATGATTAAAATTTATCCAAGTTAGTAATAAGCAAGGAAAAACAGATAAACATATACATTCAATAACTGCTCGTGAAAAGATCTAAATGCTCATTTTTGTTAAAATTAGTATAAATATGTACTTCACATAGAAAATATTTTGAAACTTGGAAGGCTTGGACTGCAAACTTACGCAAATTAATGGTTCCAGAATCTGCCAGAGCATCGTTGAATACAACTCCAATCAAATTAGTTGAATTTTCCATGGCATAATATGTAGTGTAGTGATTTATACCAACAAAATCCAAGGAACCCTTAACCAGTGCAACATCTTTGGCCGAAAATGTAGGCAATCTATTTCCAACTCTTTCTCTCATTGAGCTTGGATATTCCCCAAAAAATATGGGATCCATGAACCTGTCTTAATAGCAAAATAATTTTAGTCGGAAAAACACGGCAAATTGTAATTTAGGCTTTATTTGGGACGGCTTTTTACTGCTTCTTAAAGTAGCATTTTAATACAAAATTTTTAATTTTTCTACTAGAAAGCTACTTTAAGAAGCAGTAAAAAAACCGTCTCAAACGAAGCCTTAGACAGCGTATTTGATGTGGTTAGATAACATAGATAATTCTTTTATTTCACAGAATATTATCTTCATTTCATTTGCATGAATCTTCCATTTACTAATTTTCGTATGGAAAATGTTCTATAACTCAATAGCTGCATACTCATGAATAAGGTCCCTGCAAAGACAAGTATATCATTCTACTAGTAATTCATTAATATCTCCTGACAAACTTGAAATATGGTAAAGGAGTTTGAGAACCAATTCTGATTAACCAGCTTCTATCATTAACATTCTGAATTATGTTCTACATAAAATTCAGTGAAAAATCAGTTTTTTTATTATTCTATGTTCGTATATGTTATATAAAGATCATGATTAAGAAATGCAGAAAGAAGCAATATAGTTTTACCATCCAAAATGAAAATCCAGAGCTCTTTGAGTAGCAGCAATGTCTTTAGAAGCATTTGAAATGGGTTCGTACCACATAACGTCGAATGACATCCCAATAGAACCCTTCTGTACTGCCTATAAACATGAACCACAAAATAAAGATATTCATGAGTACCCCTTCTCTCTCTATCTCTCTCTAGGCCTACTTGAACAGTAAATGCATGTTATACATCCTAAATATGCATATAATATCTACATCCAAATCCATACATTAATGCACATATTCAGAAAGAGAGAAGCATGTTCATTCATGTTCATGCACATAAAAATATGCATAAATACAATATAATTTACGTTTATGGATGTGTTAAGCCCATACATGTATGTTCATGTTTAAGCATATAAATACGTTGGTGCATTACATAACTTTCATGAGAAAAAACGTGTAGAATTACCTTATATTTTCTCTTATATATGTTGACAGCAGTAGCATGCGATAGGAGGATATTGTGGGCAACAATATAAGGTTCAGTCCTTGAATTCCCTCCTCTACAAAGGAGGTGAAGGAGAATGGAGCAGTGTCCAGGGGCTTGGAGTCCAACATCATAGCCTTGGATTGCCAAAGTGTGAGGTTCATTGAAGGTTATCCAGTCCTTAACCCTGTCTCCGAATGCATTGAAGCATGTATCGGCATAAGTTGCAAAATCATTTCTGTAGTAGATCACAAAAATTTGGCCTCCTTAGTTGAATTTCTTGAGTGATGGAACGAAACAAAGAACAGAAACAACTCCTACTGACTAACTCTACTCAATTGTAAGGAAGAACTTCTATCATCTCTTTGGAATCAATTAAGAAGAATAAGATTTAGGCTTCGTTTGGGACGGCTTTTTTACTGCTTCTTGAAGCAGCTTTCTAGTACAAAAAATTTAATTTTTATACTAAAAAACTACTTCAAGAAGCAGGAAAAAAGCTGTCCCAAATGAAGACTTAGTCTTTAGTATTTAACTTTGGTTAGCCAGAGAAAAATTCATGGAAGAAGTATAACACTACTTATGAGAATTATTTATTTCATGGAGATTGCATTATCTTGTCGGAAATCCTATCAGGGTAAGGGAGGATATAAAACTATATCTAGTTATAGTTGAAAAGTTTCTACCAAATGAATTTTCAGAAAGTATGGCCATCAGATTGCCGATCACTTCATGGAAGAACATATTACCATATCTGCAACTGAAGGCAAACACAAATAAAAGTCAAGAAACAATATAATTACATTATTTGGGTACTAAGCCATCCTCTGTATCTGTCTTCCAAGGCTTGAGGAAGGTCCCAGTGGAAAAGTGTAACATATGGTTTGATTCCTGCAAATGTAATGCATATTGTAAGATAGCTATCCATGAAAACTTAGTTCTCAAAATTATAACATATTGTTCGTTCCATTAAATAATGACTTTGCATTTTGTTTTCCTACTTACCTTTCGCTAGCAGCGCATCTATCAATTTGTTGTAATGGTCAATCCCTGCTTGATTAACTTGGCCAGTTCCATCTGCATAGCACTCAAGATTGTTATGAAGTAATGTGGAGGTTCTTTTTTTCTGAAAGTTGCATTTAAAATGCAAAAATAGGGAGGTTCTTTAAGCTAACATTATTGCACTATATCGGTTTTAAGTTCCTTTTTTTTTGTCTTTTTAGTTAGGATAAGGCTAATGATAATAATGATATTGACATGTGACCACTAAACCATAACTAAGAAGGGTATCAAAGTTCTCTTAATTTTTCATGTCACAGTTCTCTATTTTCATACTAAACAATATATTCCAGCACACTATTTCTATACAATACCTTCAAGCTTCATGAGCCAAAGCTTATGACCAGTGGTGGAACCGTGGAACTAGGGGAAATTAAGGGTCACTTTAAATTCTACTTCTACCATTGTTTAGAATCTTTGAACTTAAGGTCGATCTATGATGATTATAGTTTCCTATAAAATTAGTTGTGAAACTACTGTGAGGAAAGTAGAGTTTAAGAGTTATTGTAGGTATTATATTTTTTTTCCCTTAAAAAATATTTTAGATAATAGCTTCTAACAATTACCAAGCTCTAGCAGATCTAGTTATGAAAAGCTCTTTATCAACAATATAAATTTTTTAGATGGTACATGGAAATGACAAGGAACATTCTTGGAAAAGTAAACATATTGAATCAAAGAAATGTTACTTGGAAAAATACGGGACCAAGCAATTGAAAACCTATAAGCATCCATTCCAATATCAGCTATGAGCTGCACATCTTCCTGCAACAAATATTTTGCATAGTTAAAACATTCTGCATTTTTTCTCCTTAATAAAACAGACTAATATAAAGCTTGACCTCGTATCTGTGATACTGATCAACAGCAACATCAGCATTGCTGAAATCTAGCACCTTACCTGCATATTAGAATAAAAGCATTTATCTTTTATCCTACCATTCAAATTACAATCAAGAAAAAAATATAAAAGATATAGCTCAATTTATTGTTTACCAAAGGAATGGGCAAACTTATCCCAAACTGTTGGTCCTCTTCCATCCTCATTAACAGCTCCCTCATACTGCAAAAAGGAAAATATAATGAGAAGTTTGAAACTAGAAGGATTTCATTGGCTCTTTTGAGAGATAACGAGCATAGTTGAGAATCAAGTCATATGTACTTCAATCATTGAGCGTAGATAAAAGAGAAAAAATATCAACGCACAAAATATATTAAAAATTTTATTCAAGTTCACTCAATTGATAACTATATCATATTGTCATTACTACAAAATTCACTATGATTTAGATTGTGGAGTTTTGCAGCCCAGAGACACCACTTAAAGACAATACCACCACTACACTATAAAGAAAAAATTGGAATTGAAAAAAAAAATAGTGAAATCCCGAAAACCAAAATTGGATAAGACTTGATTTTCGGGATTTCACTAAATCATTGGTTGGATAAGATTTGATATTAGGAAGTCTAATTTTTATAAGTCTTAGTCCAATTTCAGTGACTAAGACTATGTAAGCATTTATATTACGTAGGAAGTCTAATTTTTATGAATTATCATGGATAAGATTTGATTTTTATTTTAAATATTGGTGATAGCAAAACTCAAGATTAATTCATACCTAAATTTTAAAATTCATGACTATCAACTCGAGATTTATTCACGCTTGTTTTTTATAAATGGACGCTATCTAACTCAAATTATATTCACTTTTTTACTTTCAATCTATCAACTCATGATGCAACTATAAAAGGGAGGAGAGATCTATGATTTAATACATCCCATAACAAGAAGCAATAAAGAGAGAATAGGAAGAGAAAGAGAGAGTAAAGGGGTGTCATCGAGGGTAGTTCTTCAATTTCTTCAACAAGGCATATATAAGTGTTGTTATTCTCACTTCTAGCACTAACATAAGCTCTTCGTAATTCAGAAAATATATATCATATGGACTTCTATAATAAAAGGGAATGAGAGTAACTAGAGTAATAATGACATCTCTTTTTTCACATCTAGCCATCATCTTCTCAGTAGATGACTACATTTTCTCTTAGCTAACAAAGTTGTATTTTTTTTCATATCTTCAACTTTGTATGAAGTATAATCCTTTATGTATCTTTATAAAGTTTAATATATTATTCAAACTCTTTGCGGTTATGGATGTAAGCCTGAACACATAAATTTTGGTATTCTCTTTTTGTAGTGCTTATATTTTGTGGTTTATCATACCTGCTCCAAGGTTGAGGTGCTCTCTTTCCTAATAGTTTCTTCTTAGGATAACAAATTAAGCTTCATAACTTAGCAATGTATGAGAGATCCTTATCAGTTCAAAAAATTCACATTACATCTAAGATTCAAAAACACTACTACTTTGCAAGCAAAGAAAAATAGAAAATCAGCTCAAGATATTTTTCTCAAAGTTCAAGATTGTCCATGATTCTTATAGTATACGTTTTTACTGCTTTACAAGATAATAAGAAGACCGTTATGAACAATTACTTCGAAAATATAATATTGTTTATGTTACAAATTATCAAGAATTGTTTGTCTTCAACTTGAACTAAATTTTGAGGAGGATATCCAAAGCTTTTTTTTTCTTTTTTTTCAAAGTAAACCTCACATGCTTCCAAAGTTCACTCACGTGGCTGGTTCCAGATTCCAGAGTTGCACAAAATCCATAATTTCGCTTTTACGAAAAGCTCATCAAGTAAAGCAATTTTCCTTTCTCACATGGCAGAACAAAATTGACCTTCCTCCATTGTTCATTCCCCTCAACATCCATTGACACCAAAATCAAAATGAACAAAACCTTCTTCAGACTCAAAAACAAACAAAAAATTCAAAACTTCTCAAAACCTTTCACAAAATTTCAAAGTGGAAAAAGCCTGCCTCTTTGCGCATTTCCGATTGAACTCAAGAACAAAAGAATAAAACAACAGAAGTCCAAATTTATAAGCTTTCAAGAACACCTGATATGCAGAAGAAGCCGTTCCAAAAACAAACCCATTTGGGAAGCTCCCCCTGCTCAATCCATTGCTCACCGAGAGGCATTCCTGAATCCCACAAAGCACAAAAAGAATGACCAAAATGCCATCTTTGAACGCCATTAGAGCTCGAAAGAAAGCTCCAGAGGTGAATAAAGAAGCCAAGGAAAACTGCAAACTTTTTTTACTTCGAAATAAATTCAAGGTAGCGATTCTAAATAGAAGTGCGGCCGCTAGTTGCCACCTCAAGAAACCGAATTTCTTTGTGGGGCTAGAATGAGACTGCTATGAAGAAAGAGCGTGTGAAAGCTGAAAGGCTGTAAAACCATTCACACCTCTCCTTGTAGCTAATAAAAGAGGCAGCAGCGGCTTCAGCTTTCTGTCTTCGTTTAGAGAAGGAAAGCTGTTAAATATTCAGATTTGCGTTCTGGTATTTATTTAGTGAAGCGGCTTTGCTTTTATTGAAAAGGTTGTTAGATGTAAGTCTCAGATACAGACATTCAACTAATATTAGCCACATAAATGTGTACACAATTATAAGTATATAAAGCTTCCGCTTTGAAGGGCTGAACTTTTTGGTAGTATTATGAGAAAAATTATTTGTTATGGGCAATAATTATTTAAAAAATAATAATTGCTACTATATATTAACAGATATGACTATAAAAATATTATTTTTCTATTAAAAAATAATCAAGTTCTTAAATGCAAATCAATGAGAATAAATGCTCAAAATAGAGTCCAACTAAATATGTGCATGCATCTATATGCTCTTATTAGTATTTCAATGCTCATTCTCTCTCTTACAGTACAAAAAATTTATATCATATTAGGATTCGTTTGGCACAGTTTTTTTATTGCTTTTGAAAACTACTTTTCAGTGCTGAAATTCAACGAAAACAGTGAAAAGCAATGGCCAAACTATCCCAAGAGAAGCCGTAGGTTTCATTTAGGACAGCTTTCTTAAAAGCTGTTTTTTAGTAAAAAAAAATTTAATTTTTGATTAATAAATTGATGATATTGAAAAAATATATTCCATAGTCAAATGCTTAAAAGACTTATCAATGACAAGCTGCGTATGCTGAAAAAAGGGCACAAAATGTGCACCAAATCATTTGAAATATTGCCTTCTGTTGCATTCCCAGTACATGAGAGAAAGAAATTTTCTTGCTAATTACACCCAATTTGACACGTTTATTTTGTTTGATTTTTTTTTTGGACCTTGTGTGGCTTTACTAATTTAAAATGAAAATTTGAAGTTATGCATTTTCTTGTGTATTGGCTGTTTGGAATAGCTTTCTCACAACTTTTACTTCAAATCACAATTACAATTTTATTTTGCTATTATTTTCTTGTTGTTTATTAAAAAAAATTCTGATCGGAAGCTACTTTTTATAGGCAGAGTTGTTCATGATTTTTTATTTTTTTAAAATATATTTATCATATTCATAATGGTTTTAAAAAGGTTATATTTCTCATAATAACTACACAACTTTATAAAATATTATATTCATTCCAAACAAACTCATAGTTAAATAACTAAAAAATTTGCAAAAAATTCAGAATTATATTAAATTAATAATTTTAATATGATATTCGATTTAAATGATGTTATAAGAATTTGATTGTTAATTTATCGATGCAAGATTTTAATATGAGCGTTATAAGTCTTAAAAAAAATTATATTGATTATTAGAAAAGTCATATTTTTATGATTAATTAAAATAAAAGGAGCATATATATTTTTACTCCATATTATTTTTATTATCCATATAATTGAAAATTAATATGAATTGAATATAAATAATATTTATTTTTTATTTGGGAGGATATAGTATTTATACTTCGTACTATTAAGGCTGTTGCACGAAATAAGCTATTAAGAGTTGTATGCACCAATTTTCATTAAGATTCGTGCACCTAAATAATCAGCATTCATTGCGCTCGCTTTTTTAGTTTGCGGCAGTTACGCTGCCCGGCCCACAAACGTGGCCACCTGGTTCAGATTGAGACAGAAATCCTATACAATGCTAGTGCTTTACCATAGAATACTTAGAGCTTTGTAGCCTTTGGATCTGCTTTGCCGGTATGAACTGATTGTCGTGATCATCTAATAATAAAGGCTTGGCTCTTAACGTAGATCGAAGGAGAGGTTATTAAGCGAGCCGTCCGATTTTGTTATTGTAAATAATAAAAATGCAAGAATGAACAATGAAAACGTTGTGATGAATATTAATTGTGCTTCTACTGTTTACAGTCACAAAATTGAACGAGTTTGTATGTTCGAACATCTCGCATAATAATCTCTCAGATTGAAGAGGTTTAAAGTGATTCTTTAGCTCTCTAGCTTTCTCGATTGTGCGGAGCCATATATATTCCTTAGTGGGAGCATAAATTAGATTTTTAAAATATTTTATTAATTTTTTTCGTCATTAAATATTTTATGATTTTCATAGCAAAAAAACGCCTCAATTCAGCTATCGTCCAACATTAAAGTCGTAACGTTGTTAACAACTAATTTTCATTTCATTATTTCCCTCTCTAACTAAAAAATAAAGAGAAGGTACTCAAAATAAAAAAGTGAGAGAGGGTTACTTGCAATCAAGACGCTCATCCTTAAAGATGTTTTAAGAAATAGGAAGAAAACCGCTCCAAACAAAGTCTAAAGAAGGATTAATTATTATGTGCGAATGCCGAACATCATTCGGAGATTAATCAGCATGTGCCACATCACCTCTTGCTCGGTATCGTGGCTCGGTACTACTCTGTACTGCTCGGTACCGTGGCTTGATATTATGTCATCCCTTGCTCAGTACCGTGGCTCGGTACTATTCTGTATCGTTTGGTACCGTAGCTCGGTATTGCTAATGTGTCGTATTCTGATTGGTCTCCGGACAACGTTATGCATCCTATTTCTACAACGAATAGTTTCTCCTGAAGAAGTCAACGTACTTCTGCTACCACCCTAATTAAATATTATGATAAATCCTCGCTAGGTGTTATATCATATTCTTTCATGCATCACCACACTTAGCTTATTGGGTTTTGCGTCCTTTGCTTTGACATATGAGAAGGTAGGCTCAGTATTTTCTGTGGATATATTCCTATATATGAGGTTGAAGCTTCCACGCGTTCAGGACAAAAGAAGAAAAAACTGGATGTTTTATTGATATAAAATTATTTTTACCTTCTTGCTGTTCTTCTTTGATGTTGATCCATCTGATAGATAGTCTTCATATCGTCACCTTTCTTTTTCACCTATGCTATCTTATTCTTGCACACCACAGAGAGAGAGGAGCTTATTCTTCATATCTATCTTCTTTCTTTTTTACCTATGCTAGCTCTTCCATTCTTGCACACTACCAGGAGATCAGGTAAGTAGATGATGACATTGTAGTGTTCTAGAATTTGAGAAATTATTGCTTGAATTCTAACAAGATAATATTTTCTTTGTGATTGTCGTTGGAAAGTGTACAATGAGTGGGAAGCATGTTGGAGTTGATTACTAAGGCACTGTTTGGTAGCACCCAGGATTTGATTTAAGTAGGATTTCATAGATTTGCTCAATTCGGATTTCAGAAATCTTGAAAACTGTTTGGTAAACATTCATGATAAATCATATTAAATTACGTGTGACTGTTTGGCTATAGAACGGATTTAATGAGCGGACTCTTCCTCTCGAGCCAACAAATTTCGTAAATCCAACAAAAAAATAAGATTTTGAAAATTCGGGATTTAGCACTAAAAAACTGAATTTTTCGTTTACGACGGCTTTCATTTGCCGTGAGATTTGATTTTGTATTTTAGGTTGTTTGACTGGGTTTTGCTCAAATCCGCCTCAAATCCGGCGTAAATCCGGCTACCAAACAACCCGTAAGGGTTATGGTCAATGTATATTCTTGTAATGATAGATGATCTTTAACTCAATAAAAAATAATTGTGATAATAAAGGATAAAAGATGCAGTAATTATTATTTTAGTCGTTCGTTCTCTTATTTTTTTTATGTTGGACAAAGCTGATCCAAACAGGAGATTTTCTTTACTAGGTCGCCCTAAAGTATATCCTTGATAGAATAAAAAATAAAGCAACATCTTTATCTAGAAGAAGCTGAAAAACTTCCTAATATATGCTGCTAACACTTATCTTTTTCACTATTGTTAAGCAATTCCTCCTGCAAGATTTATGGTGGAAAATGTTGGTCATTTAAAAAGAAGTAGAATATTAAGTTTAGCTAGTGTTGTGGAGATGAGAATGCTCGGGCGGATGAGTGTCTTTACTCTTAGAGACAATGTATGAAATGAGCATATAAGTGAAAAAGTTGGAGTAGCACAGTGGAAGATAAGATTAGAGAGAATCACCTTAGATTGTTTGGTCGCATGAAACGGCGGGCTTCTGATGATCTGGTTAGGAGAGTAGATGTATTAGATTTTGCTTATGTTAAGAAAGGTAGATGTGGATCTAAAAAGACTTGGTTATAAAATATTAAAAATGATATTTCTTTTCTATATTTAAATGAAAATTTGACTCTTAACAGAATAAAATGGAGAAAAAATATTCATGTAATCAACCCCAGATAGTGGAATAAAGGCTTGATGTTGTTGTTATATTGTTGTTAAACAATTCCCCTCTCTTTTGATTCTATTCTCTTTATTTGTATGTTATTGTGGGATCCAACCTTATTATGTTAAGAATGTTTTAATGATAACAAAAGACATGGGTATAAAAACTTAAAAAAACTGTATAATCTTGATACGTTATTAAAAAATTTATCTTGATCATGCACGAATCTCAAGGCAAAATCAAATCATAAATTTTTCAAATTAAATTTGGAATCATCCAAACTCCAATTTCAACAAACTTACAGTCAAACTAAACATCTCAAAAGTACGAACCCAACGTCACCAAATTCAACTCAATACGAGCCCAAATGGGTCCAAATCAAAGACTCAAAACCCATTTAAAAAGTTAAAACCATAAACTGAATGACCAAATAATTTTCAAACTTGACATGCTTATAATCGAATCGAGTGGCTAGATAAGACGAATCCAACGAGCCCAAGATCGTCAAATTTTGATATTATTAAGACATTCAAATCCTCAATAAATGATCCACAATCAAGGGGATCAACATCGATCTTCCATTCAAAACACTCCCAACTTACCCTTGATCTCCTTCTTCTTTATTGGTCATGCCACTATTAGAAAGCTATAAATAGACCCCACATTTCTCATGGAAGGGGGACTAAGGCAGAGGAGAAGAAAGAGAAGGAAGATAGAGAAATTAGAGTTCTCTTTCCACCACACTCATCCTCGATCACCGTCAGACTTCTGCCCGATCGTTGACTGACGCCGAACTTTTGCCTGATCATCGACTAACATCCAACTTACGCCCGGTCACCAACTAATGTTGGACTTTCTCCCAGCCATCAACTAATACCAGATTTCGTGTGACTGTTTGGCTATAGAACCGATTTAAAGAGTGGACTCTTCCTCTAGAGCCAACGGATTTCATAAATCCAACAAAAATTAAAATTTCAGAAATCCGGGATTTAACATGAAAAGGCTGAATTTTTCGTCTATGGCGGCTTTCATTTGCCGTGAGATTTGATTTTGCATTTTAGACCATTTGGCTGGATTTCGCTCAAATCCGCCTCAAATCCAACCTAAAATAGCCCCTAAGGGTTATGGTCAATGTATTCTTGTAATGATAGATGATCTTTAAGTCAATAAAAAATAATCATGAAAAGGATAAAAGATGTAGTAATTATTATTTTAGTTGTTCTCTCATTTTTTATGTTGGTCGAAGCTGATCCACACGAGAGATTTTCTTTACTATGGCGCCCTAAAGTTTCTCCTTGATAGAATAAAAAATAATATCAACATCTTTATCTAGAAGAAGCTGAAAAACTTCCTCCTATATGCTGCTAACACTTACATTTTTTCACTATTGTTAAGCAATTCCTTCTGCAAGATTTATGGTGCAAAATATTGGTCATTTAAAGAGAAGTATAATATTAAGTTTAGGTAGTGTTGTAGATGAGGATGCTCGGGTGGATGAGTGTCTTTACTCTTAAAGATAATATATGAAATGAGCATATACGTGAAAAGGTTGGAGTAGCTTCATTGAAAAATAAGATCAGAGAGAGTCTCCTTAGATGGTTTGGTCACATAAAACGGCAGCCTTCCGATGACCCGATTAAGAGAGTAGATGTCTATATTTTGCTTATATTAAGAAAGCTAGAGGTGGATCTAAAAAGACTTGATTAGAAAAATATTAGAAATGATATTTCTTTACTATATTTAAATGAGAATTTGACTCTTAATAGAATAAAATGAAAAAAAAAAAAAATCATGTACCTAACCCTATGTAGTGGGAAATGTAATAATCCTTATCTTAACTCAGGTAAATATTTTTTCTAGAGTCATTATAATTCTAAATCACAAATCGTCTTCGTCATAGTGTTGTTATTGTAGTATTTTAATTACACGAATATTTTCGTAATTTTTTAGCACCGGTGAAAATCCTTAAAAAATTAATATATGTCGATACAATTGAAAATTTTGGGACTGTCAGATGTCCATTTTGCAAACCAATTTCATTGATATTTTCTATATAAAATGAATTATAGATACTGTTTTGTTGTTTATTACTGATAGATGATATTAAATAGCTATGATTGCAATTTATTAAAAATAAATAAATAATTCTTCTAATTTTGATTCTGGGGTATCACAAGATAAATATATGATGTTGTTGTTGTGTTATTGTTAAGCAATTTCCTTCTCTCTCTCTTGATTCTCTTTTCTCTTTATTTGTTTGTTATTGTGAGATCCCAACTTATTATTTTAAGACCATTTTAATGATAATAAAAGACATGAATATAAAAAACATAAGAATAACTATAATCTTCGGATATTTCAAAGGTTTACTAAAAATGTAATCATATATTTACACATCTTAATAAAGTATTTACAGCAAATAAGAGATCTCATATATCATATTTATATTTAATTAGTAGAAAATTTTTACTCAACAGAACACTCAAACTACTGGGAACAATTATTACGTCCTTCGACCAGACATAGAGGAACATCTGGTCGGAGGTCAAATCGCGCCAAAAAACAAGAAATACCGAGCAAATACCGAGTATACCAAACAATAACGAGGAATACCATCACGTGAAAACCCAATACCGAGTTATACCGAGCTATACCGAGCAATACCGAGTTATACAAAAGTTGTACCGAGTTTTTGCTCGATATAACTCAGTATTGCTCGATATAACTCGGTATTGCTCGATATACCTCGTTATTATCAAATAATACCTAGAAATACCAAGAAAATACCAAATTTTTTTGTGGGATTTTGCCTCTGACCGGACGTTCCTCTGCTCGGTATAACCTTGTTATTGATCTTCACAGGACGTGAACAATGCTCAATATGGCAAATGCTCATCCATACCTTCCTTGTCCTTTGAAAAATTCAAGAGAGATAATATTTATCATTCTATCATATTTAAAGGCCTGTGTTGTTTCTCCTTTTTCTACATCAATTTGTGGCAGCGAGATTTGGAGCCCACAGCCTCCTTTAATTTAATGCTATCTGATAATGGACCACCAAAAAAAAAAAAAATCTTTATAACAAAACAATTATTATTTCATCTTCCCACTGATAATGCTTGCTTGCATTATATGCCAATATATAAATATTTTTAATTTTATTTCTCAATTCAAATGTTATTGTCACCAAGAATGACAATTGTTGTCCCTCATAAAGTTTTGACTCTATAATCATCAACAATATCTAAGCCTCTCATTGCCACCAAAGTTGGTGCTGACGAGAATTTTAGCTCCACTCTGTTTATAGTGCAACTGAATCATTGAGCAGCCGTCTGTCAGCCACTATTATCAACCACTTTTTCACTTTATGTAACCGCTTAGAGTACTTTATTATTTGCACATTATCCTTCTACTATTATGTATAAAGCTACCTCTAAGTGTATTACAGAAATCATTAATGGATACAATGGTTAATGTTCATATTATCTTTACCTTTCTACAGCTCATCCTGTTGCTATCGTGTGAGTTTAATGTAGTAAGCATTCCACAGGAGCAAGCCATTGTCATTAAGCCCAACATTTGTTATCATTAGTAATGTCGAAGGCACCCATCACCCTGACGAATACACATCGACTACACTAAAACCCCAATGGTCATTGTAGCTTACATGCTTTGATTATGGCCCTTGTTGATACAAATGTTATCACTCATTGTCCGCACCAAGACCAACGACATCCATCATCATCAATAACTTTAAATATCACATTCATCACTAGGCCACATTCACCTTTGCCATCGTCATCAACGCCTAACATCATCACTAGTAGCGATGCTTGTTAATGCTTGTTAATGCATGTTATCACCTAAGATGTTGAAATCAGCTATCACCACTGACTCATATGCTTTCCATCGTCGACAAAATTGACATCTATCATCACTGAGGTCAACAATCATCATTGCAAATATTAAAGGCATCCAAAATTTTCAACAAGTTGATCTCCACCATTCATTACAGATACATCTAGTGATGATCTCCACCATTCATTCAAACTACAAATAGTGCCAATTTGTTGAAGCATGAGCTTAGTTATATATGTAATTTCTTTTCTATATTTTATTTAAGACAAGGAAGGACCAGTGATAATTCATTATACAAAAATATAAATATGTAAATATATGCAAATTTCCCCCCAAAATTTTATTAATAGCATCCCTAAAAAGCTCACCGTCGGGAGCTCTAGTTGGTTCAAGTTAGGGTGCTCGGATACAAGGCAACGAGCCAGACCCTACTCTTCAATTTTTACAGTTTTCCAAGTCTCCGAGTCCTCGATGGAAGACGACGATGAGTCTCCTCCACTTGCCGTTCGCATCGATGAACTGCCGGAACCGATTCAACTGGAATCTTCCTTGTGCTCAGACACTTCCGGGGGAAACAAAGAGGAAGCTACCGTGGGAGTCACCGTCATCACCGGCTATCTCGGTGCCGGCAAATCTACGGTGTGTTCGAACTTTGAATCACGATTAATATTCTCATTTCTTACCTATGCTAATAATTTTTGTATTATTCTTGTTTTTTCGTAGCCATTTCTTGATGTCAATCGGTTTATGGTGTTTGTTTCGATGGGGCTTTGCATTGTTTGATCATTTAGGGTTTTGAATATTTTGCAGATTTTATTTATATTTGCTTATGGTATTTGTCTATTTGATAAAGGAACAGTAGAATTGGGGGTAATTTTGTGAGGTAAAGGAGCGTACAGCTTTTGATTAAATTTCCAATTGCCCAAAGCTGCAGTGGCTGCAATATGACAGCTATCAAGTAGAAGTGTACTCTGTCATTTATGGTGATTTGGAAAAGATAATGGGTGGCCAGGTTGGAGATTCTGGATGTGCAAGAATGCTGTATTGAAGGACGGAACTTTACATTGCTTGCCGAGAAGGCCCAATATTTTTATCTCCACTGGTGATTCTCCAGTTCACCACTGTGCTCTGTTTCTCCTCATCCTCTTCATCTTTCCGTCCTGTTCTCGTAATTATTTCTTTAGAGTTTATTCTGGCAGGATTAATTGATTTTAGATGCTCCAGGTTGAATTTTGACTGCTCTTTTACGTGTTAAGTTCAACTAGTTAAATGACTGTAAAGAGTAATGCTTCCCAAGCTCAGCAAGTTAACACACACACACACACATATACATACATATTTAGGTAACTTAAGCGGGTGTAGAAAGCATTTATTTAATTGTTGACATTTTAATTTGATGTAGTGGATCGTCGGAAGACTCGACCTGCAAGAAGGATTTCGTTTTCTCAATCCAGGGAAGAAGAAGAAACAAGCTTCAAAGCTTTAAAAAGGAGATAATATTCATTCAATGCTTTCCCTACTACAAAACCTGCTATTTATAAAGCTAAAAGAGCATTATAGAAGCTAGTTCTAATAATTAGATAAAATGTTCCTAAGGAGAATTATTAGCTTAAAATGCTCCGCATCATTCTCCCCTTGCGTAAAAAGGCTCGACTCCGTCGAGGCTCGTCATCGGGAGATGGTAGATATCGAAATCAATCCTCCTGGATCGAATATTTTGAATGCAGATAAAATATTCTTCCATGTATCTCCATCAAAAGAAACTGGTAAGGCATCAAAAGGAGCTGGCAAGGCATTAGCATCCTTTAAAGCAAGCTTGGGTTCCAGATTGTCAATCTCCACATCACTGACTGCCATACTTCCATGTATAGCGTCACTAATTGCTTTGTCTTCAGATCTGACAGCAAGTTTCATCTTAGATGCTTGGCAGAGGCCATTAATCAGCGTGTTATAAATATGAGAATTAGGATGACAACCTTGTCTAGCCATCCGATCAAAAATGCTAACTGTTTCCTCTAATCTATCATTCTTGCACAAACCATTAATCATAGAGGAATATGAATAAACATTTAATATGTTCTCTCCATTCTTCTAGGCCACATTCAAAGCCTGCAGAGCCTTGCCAATGTACCCACTCTGACATAATCCATGAATGATAACGCCATAAGTCACCTGATCGGGCTGGAATTCATTGCTTATTTTCAAGTGCTCAAAAAGCCAAGATCTGAGTATGGAGACTGATCTGTCCGGCAAACCTCGCTGAGGTCTACAGGCCTCCTGCTCCATCATTCCCATCTGATGAAAAGCCCTCTGTTGCCTTAAATTCTGATCAATAAGCCTTAGCTTGGGTGTCTTGTTAATAGCTGCCTGTGGAATTACCGTGCCATCATAATCCAACAAAATGGCTCGGCTCTTAGACCTCTGATAGGATGAAACAATACCATCAATGTTGAGCTTCCGGAAGTTCGGATCAAGTGCAACAACTCTGAAACCAAATCCCAAACCAATTTCCCAGCATCTCTTCTTGAAGTGGTCCTTGCATGTCCTCTCTAAGTCGAGCATAAATGACTTGGACCAGTAAACAGCATCATGAGTGCTGACATAACTGTAGTGCATTTCATGGCGAACTTACTTCTCTACATCATTCATTGATATTGCTTCGTTCATAGCCTCTGCCGTCAACTCTGTGTTCCAAGGATTAATTCGAATTGCTCCACTAAGTGAAGGAGAGCATCCGATGAATTCAGAAACCACAAGCATGCTCTTCTTTGAACCATCTGAACCAGAACCAGAATCCGATCCGGAAGCAATTCCTTGCCTACTGACAATGTATTCATAAGGTGTAAGGTTCATTCCATCCCTCACTGCAGTGACCACTACACAATCTGCTATTGTATCGTAAGCAATTCTCTCCTCAATTGATACTGGCCGATCAATGAAGACAATAGGTTTGTAATCAGCATTCCTAAATAGCTGATTGATCCTCCTGCAGCTCTGCTGAATCTCCAACTGGATCTCTTCAAGACCCCTTCCCCTGCCCCTTGCAGGGTTGTCAATTTGCACAAGGACAACATTGCCCTGCCACTTGGTGTGTATCTTCAACATTTGTTCAAAGACCAAGAGCTTGAGATTTATACCTTTGAATATGTCCATGTCATCGACACCTAGGAGGACCATCTTTCCAGCTAATTGATGTTGGAGTTGCGAGATGCGCCAGTCCTTATCCGGCAAGGCGAGGGCTGATTGCAGCTGCCCCATGTGAATACCCACCGGCATGATCTTGATTCCCACATTACGACCAAAGTACTCGAGTCCTATATAGCCGCGCTTGGACTGATACTCAATGCCTAGCATTCGGCTGCAGCAAGAGAGGAAGTGGTGGGCATAATCGAAGGTGTGGAAGCCAACCAGGTCGTAGTTGAGAAGGGCTTTTAGGATCTCCTCACGCACAGGAGGGTGCGATAGATCTCCGATGAAGGGAATGGGCTGTGTAGGAAGAATCTCATCCGGAGGTGATTGAAGCGGCGGCGAAGGAAGGTAGGGATCAACAGAGTGGCGCCGGCGCCATTGGAGCCACCTGGGAACTCTGCGTTCGAGTCGGAGTCAGCGTCGGGCTGTAGATCTGCTTAGATAGTGGGTACGAGAGCGAAATTGAGCTGGACGAGCTGGACGGGAAAACTTTGGTCAAATGGAATCGGAGTAGTAGCTGTGAGTGTTGGATCTCGCATCTCCGAGTCCAAAGGAACGGAAGACGGGAGTTCTGTGCGTGTTCAGATGAGCTGAGCAGAGGCGGAATCAACCATAGTAGCGGCAGTTTCTTCGTGGGTTTCCATATCGCAATCGCTAGGTTTGCCTTTCTCAGTCGGAACAACCACATTATGTTCGCTTATGCTTCGCGGATCAGAAACCCGCTCGACGGGCTCTAGATGGTGGGAGGCGTTGAAGACGCCCTCGGGTTGGTTGCGAACTGCGCGAACAGGCGGAGGATCTCGCCATCACAGAGGTAGCTTGAGCGGCGGATACACGGGCGGCGGATCGTGCCATCGGAGAGGAAGTTCTAGCGGAGGGTAGTCATCAACGACGATGGGAGAATGGTGGGACTGATGGCGTTTGCGTGAAGCGGACAAGGAGATCAAAGAAGAAGAAGAATACCTCGGTATGGTTGCTGACGACATTCGCATCTTTCTTATTGCCCGAAGGTTCCTGTCGATCCGATCCAGTGAATCCTTCGCTTGAGATTGATAGAAGGCGATCCGGCTTCGAGCATCGTCGACAGCCCACCTTCCTTGGCGTCGGTCGTCGTTGACCGCCAATCTTATTTTGCGGCTTCGATCGTCGTCGACAGCCGACCTTCTTCCGCAGTCCATCGATCTTCACAAGCTCCAGGCTCTGATACCAACTGATGTAGTGGATCGTAGGAAGACTCGACCTGCAAGAAGGATTTCGTTTTCCCAATCCAGGGAAGAAGAAGAAACAAGCTTCAAAGCTTTAAAAAGGAGATAATATTCATTCAATGCTTTCCCTACTACAAAAACTGCTATTTATAAAGCTAAAATAGCATTCTAGAAGTTAGTACTAATAACTAGATAAGATATTCCCAAGGAGAACTATTAGCTTAAAATGCTTCGCATCATTAATTGTTTGGTTTAAATTAACTCTAAATCCTTGTTATATTAATTGTGTTTGATATACATGTTTTATTGTTTTGTTAACTAAATCTAATGTTATATCTCATATTTACCTTACTTTTTAGATGTTCTAACCTTAGGCATTCACTTTGGTTGTCAATGGTGACTATGCCACTCAACTAAGTTGTTGCCTTGTTGGTGATGTTTTGCAGAAGATATTATGATCCAACCTTAAGCTATGATATGAAATTTGGTGTTGGAGATCTTTGGGTATAGGTTTTTATTCCTGATATTTGATAAAATGCATAAAATTATGCACCTCAGAGAATTCATAGGTCACAAACTCTTGATATTTACATATTATTTGTTATTTCCGTTGAAAAAAAAACACAAATACAATCAATTTAGAAGAAAATTCCAATGACCTTTGCTAAGAATGCATAGAAATTTTAGAACCAAGAAAACTATGCAACAAATTGACATTCGTGCACTTGGTGAAAGTTATGTTGTGCAAGATCTGTATAAAATTAATCATGTAATCAATCCAATAACTAAGTTAGAGCCACCTAAATTGGAAGAATCAACCCTTGTGCTTGTACATTGAGATAATATATTTTTTAAATATTCAAATCTCTCAGTCAATCAATGTGTTGGCTTATTGCAATAAAAGGAATTAACTATAACTTTTATTAAATACAAAATTGATTTATTAGGTTTTTTTACAAGACAAATACCCTATTTGTAATTACAATTCATTTGGAATTTTCCAAACAATCACACATATATAGAAAGAAAAAAAAAGATCCCTTGAAATAGAAAATTGTTGACATTTCTTGAAGGAATATAAAAAATGCTATAGCAGAGGAAAAATTATTCAACTGCAAATCCATCATTTTGATCACAAGATGCCCACATCTCGTGTTGCAGACACTAGTGAGGTGGAGGAATCTCGCAAGTCCCGCACTAGAGAAGAATGGAGAAGTTAGCTACGTGCATGTTTTGTTGAATCTTGATAAATTCTAGTCATCTGCAGGAATCACAACTAAATACACTAGATATTATAACCCAAGGGTGTAATATTTGCTAGGGCATGACAACTCCAGAAGATGAGAAAACAATGACCAGCCTTTGAATAATAAAACCAGATGGTTCATCGAAATAACTATGCATCACTTTGAAACCTTGATTTCTATTAGTTAAAGTAGTACATTTTAATCAAGTGTATTTATATATATATATATATATATATATATATAT
>NW_021319083.1:14270426-14313841 GCF_001605985.2 Dendrobium catenatum | reverse complement strand
CTAATTCCCCCCAAACTCCTAATTATACAAAATTAATCATAAAGGACAATCATAAACTTCCTAAAACAGCCTTTCACGTTCAAAATTTCCCTCCTAAAATTCACGGCTCACGGCAGAGCCGTTTCCGCCCAGGCGGGCTCCCTCGCGTCCGTCTCGCGTAGACGCGGACCTGTCCCTGCTGGACCGGTCCAACCGGCCCATCCTGGGCCGGTCTAACATACTAGTTTCAGTATGATGAACTATCTAATATTTTAGTCATTGTTTTACATTTCAGGATATCCTGATCAAATTTTTATCAGGATGGGTCTCGAAACCGTTAGATTTATTTTGAGATGAAAGCATTGCAAATTTCTCATGTATTACACTTATTTCAAAATAAATCTAACGACTTTGAGTCTCGCACTCTAAGCTTGGATGTCCTAGCAAAAAATTGTCCCCAGTTCTTTTAAGATTTAGGTGTTTCTTTATTGAGTTTTTGACATTTTTGAAATTTTGTGCAAAGCATGAGCACACTAAATTTGCTTTATGAAAAATTTTTAATCTATTTTTAAATCATTTTGATTTCCTATCTTTGAAGGAGCTTGCAATTGCTTATGATTGTTTGAATTTTTTATTTTCAGTTGATTAATAGCATCATAAATGGACAACATGGGAAGAGAATTGCAGTTATACTAAATGAATTTGGTGAGGAGATCGGAGTAGAGAGGGCAATGATAAATGAAGGTGATGGTGGAGCACTTGTTGAGGAATGGGTGGAGCTGGCAAATGGATGTGTTTGTTGCTCTGTAAAGCATAGTCTTGTCCAAGCACTGGAGCAACTAGTGCAGCGGAAAGACAGGTTAGCATCTAAAGTTCTCTGAAAGTAAGATCATTTCTTATGCCTTTTTTATTGTTTCACGTATGATTGGGATGTAATTTGCGGTTGGCTTTGGTGGTTTGGTGCATCCAAGATGGATACCCTTACTCATGAAAGACAGTACCATTGTTTTAGTAGCTAATGACATTTCTTGATTAGATACAGATATATTTGCATTTATCAGACTAACATGTCTTTATGGAAGTATAAATTGGATGGTACCATCATTCCATTTCTTCTATAACGGAGGCTGACACAGTTAAAGTTTGAAGTCAAAGTTTTCATGTAAACTTCTATTTCCTATCCATTATAAATATTTCTCTTCGTTCTTGGTGTTGACATCGAAGAATCTTTGAGTAAAATTCAAACCATATCATACTAACCATGACTAGTAATGTTTCTTTACCTATCGTTTCATTAATGTTTCTGCTTTTATTTGTGTTTTTTTCCCTGCTTTTATTGAACTGACAGACGATCTTATTTTTTTTTCCCAATAACTCCTTAGCAGCCTTTTATGAAACATTTTCAGAGAGCTCTAAAAGTCTCCTTTTTATTTTTTTTCTTAGAAGGCCCAGTTGGTAGTTTTTTATCCGAACTTTTCCCCAACTTATTCAATGAAAATAATTACCGACACTTTTGAGTTTTTACTTTCTCTATTGTAAGTTTGGACTTGCATATTATAAGATGCCTGTCTACTTGTATTTTCTATCAAACTTAGTAATAACTTAACTGTTCAACCCCCACTCCCACCCCACCATCATCTGTGAGGGTGGGTGTTCAATTGCAACTGTCTTATTGCAGCTAAATTTTTCTCACATTCTTCTGAGTTAATCATCTTCCATGTATGATTTGGTTATATTATCATTGTTTCTTATTTGCTGCAGAATTGATCATATATTGTTAGAGACAACAGGATTGGCTGATCCTGCACCTCTTGCATCTGTCCTTTGGTTGGACGATCAACTGGAATCAGCTGTGAGACTGGACTCTATTATTACAGTAAGTTTTTATTCTGTTATTGCTTCCAGGCTCGTTTATTATGGTGAGTTGTCTCGAAAATCCATTTAAAAGGTGGTTGCTATCTGTGTGTCTTCTTGGTTAGTTCTTGGTATAGGGACTGTGACAGAAATAAAAAAGATAATAGCACAAGCTGAAAAATATGAAATATTGATAGAAATAAATAAGAAGTATTAAGAACAGTGATAAGTAAGCAACCATCATACCTGAACTAAAAGACTTTACAAAGGGTTTCGTTTCTCGCTACTGAAAAAAAAAAAAAAAAAATCCCATTATAGATGAAGGGCGGTCTTCATATCCACAAAAAGAATTTAATTTATGCTATAAGCCATCGTACATTCTCCAAAATACATCTATTTATAGGTGTACAAGAATGAACAAACTTAAGGACAAATTACCTAAAGTAAAATTAAAAGGACAAATTAGCTAAAGTAAAATAAAAAGACAAATATCATTATTGAGATAAAAATTCAGAATTTTTGCATGCATCAATTATCTCAAATATATAACACTCGATTTCCAAGTGGCAGTGATAATACAGCCAAAGCATATATCATACTAAATCAACTATGGATCAAGTGGTTTGCAGGCTAGAGGGCAGCATGATCTTGAAGGAATATTAGCAAGCTTATTTCGAAGAAATAGTGTAAGAGTGGTTACTATTGAAAAAAAAAAATTCTTAAAAGGTGATCTCCTCCCTGACCCAAATTTCTTAACTAGTGAATTATAACTAGCATTCAAAATATGTTCGTTTCGAAGACATTTGATGGCTTATCTGATTTTCTTTCTCAAATTTCCTTTTTTTAGAGATCCGGCTATTGTTCACCTTTTTATGGAAGTATCGGAAATGCTTTCGTTGGAAAAGATACATTTTTCATGTGCTTTGGTATGCATGTGTAGGCTAAAAAGGGAGCAGATTTGGTGTTGAGAGTCCTTTAGATTTTGAGAGGTGGCTTGATGAGGCGTTGGAGGTTGTTGGCTTGGATTGTCGAGTCCTTTACATTTTGAGAGGTGGCTTGATGAGGTATTGGAGGTTCTTGGCTTGGATTGTCGAGAACGTTATTTTTGATTTAAATTTGAAATGGAGGTTGTGGAGAATATTTAGGCGATGAAGTGGAGATTTGTTTATTTCTGTGGAGGGTTGTTGGAGAACAGAGAAGATCCAAATGCTCTAAGAAAAAAAAAAGTATTTCAAGTGAAATTATTATTCACATGAACAAAAGCTTGACTATTCACAATGAACAATAGTTTCATAAACAGTAGACTAATTTGAAGTTTACCCCAGTTCTATAAACATCCACTTGAAATCTGAGGTTGAATACCAAATTCCATGTCAATTAATGTTTTGATACAATGAAAATTTTGATGCCATAAAATAAAAAAATATGTAACATCCTTGACCAATTAATCACACTCACAAGCCTATTTTAATGAAAGAATAAGATTAAGTCACCAATTTGAAGATACAACCCTCAAGTTGTTAAAGGAGAAGCATCCCTGGGATGTTATTGTCAAATCGTACATTGCACTCATAGAATCGACATCCGATGACACAGATATAAATTTGAAAGGAAATGAAGGTTTTATTCCAGAATTCTTTGGGTATCCAATTTATAAAGGAGAAAAATAATTAAAATGATTCCCTGATTATTTGTGAAAGACAAAATTGTCGTAGATTAGTGATTATAGAAAAGGGCTAATTTAGCCCCCATATTCTTTAACAAGGACCAAAATGGTCTTGCCATTCAAATTGGAGGTAAAAATTAATTGAAAATCATTTGGATCAACAGAGAACTCACAAAGCATGCGTAACTCTTAGGGCATTTGTGGAATTTATTTATTAATTTTTGTTATTATGTATACCTTAGCCGAGATGGAGAGGCGGTCATGAAATAAATAGTTAGTGTAGCTTCCCCTTAGTAAGCGACGAGCAGGACGATTGCGCAGGATTAAAGAGAGAGCAATGATGAAACTACCTCTTTTGGGCGACACACGCATAAGGCTGTTGATGAAGCTTCCCCTAGTAAAAGTGACAAGCAGGAGAAAATGAAGATTCCCCCACAACAATGGCACACCGATGAAGAGGAGCCGAGTGAAGATACCCTATGCACCATCTCAATCCGCTCTTATTTTTACGTGAGATTAGTTGTTGACAGTAGGAAATAAGTTCGCCAGAAAATTTTATTTACTAGATAATTCAAGAAAAAATATTTTAAAAAGATCACCATTTTAAATAAAATTAACTACAATTTTCATTAGTTTGGTTGGCACGACCATTTTGGTTCCTATTTAGGGAGTTTGGGGACTAAATTAGGATTTTTATGTAATTTGAGATCATTTTGATCTTTTCCTCTATTTATAAATATTAATTTCACAAAATCTTGCAAAAGCTAGCATAAAATTGGAAGTTTCAATTTAGTATAGCCAAGTTTCAGCGAGATAAGTTTTCAATCCTACCCAAAAAAACAGCAACTTCAGGTTCTATCCCAAGGTAGAATTGTAGGTAACAACCAGCCGATCCTTTTTATAGTTCCAAAATCGAGTGAGAAAATAGTGCAGTTAACTTAGCTACAATAGAAAAGTGTCAAAAGGAATCAAGGAGCAATTGAATCAAAAGAAATGTGAAGCACATGACAACGATACTTCCCAAGAGGTGGCAAGAATAACATGTGAATCACAAAAAGTCCAAATTAGCGGCAGTAGCTACTGTAGTCAATACTGCAAGACGACAGGGACAACTGCTACTATAGTCAGAGACGGGGGGCAGAAAGGATCAATCCTGCGTGATGGTGTAAAACTGGGAGAGGAAAAACAAGGAAGCAATTTGTTGAACGAGGAATCAGAAACAACTGAGAGAATCCGTGTCTGACTTGAAACAACCTGCAACAATAAACTTAACTCACCAGGATAATTAAAACGCTCTTTAGCAAATATACACGTTCATATTTCCATTAAAGAGTATTCTCATTCATATAATAATAATTTTATTCATCTTTAACTTGTCTTCCGTACCTTAAAGTACATCTATTTATGGATGGTGTAAAAAAAGCAAAATTTTAATAAATTTCCAACAAACTGTTAATGCGAATGTCCTTGATAAAATTTGAGTGCTTAAATATCCATGATGAAATAAAATTTGATAACTTTGCCTGCATCACCTCTGCATTGGGATGCTAGCCTGTCTTCTCCATTATTCTGTTTACTTACATTGCTCGTTTTGGTAAATGTAGTTGCATCGCGTTGAATCAGCATTGTTTGTCAACATTTCAGTACTTAATGTTAGTAATGTTATGATGCTTGCACATTTTTGCTCTTAAATTTCTTTGGTTCTTCAGATTAACCATATTTTTGCTACTCATATAGGTTGTGGATGCAAAAAACATACGATTGCAACTTCAAGAATATCGTGATTCCGCTTCATTTCCTGAAGCTTTTCTTCAGATTGCATTTGCGGTATCTTTCTCCATCTTTGCTGCAAAATTTTAACATTACTGTTGCAATGTTTGAATCTGTGACACAGCTTTCCTGGTTTTCTATGTCATATCTATAGCAGCTGATAACTTTTTGTGTGATCATGGTCTTTAGAGTAATTGGCTTACATATCTTTGTTTTTGCTTGCAGGATGTTGTGATTCTAAATAAAGTTGACTTGTTTGTTCTGGAAAATAAAGGCGGAGATTTGATCACAGATGGTTTGGAGGATTTACAAAAAGAAATTCTCAGCATCAACTCCCTTGCTAGTGTCCTTCAAGCTGTTCGTTGCCAAATTGATTTACATGAGATATTGGACCGAAAGGCCTATGGTGCTAATGTTAGCGAACGCATTCAATCTATGGCAGTGCTATCATACTTCATGTCGAATCACAACTAATTATTTGGGTTTTCTCGTTATCAGCATTTGGCTCATTTGGAGGCTTTATTGGAAGATAGTAAAACAGCTCCTGGTAGCAGCCGTCATGACTACAGTGTGCGAACTTTATGCATTTATGAAGAGCTGCCTGTTGATTTAAACAAGGTATTGTCTTAAAATCCAACTAGCTATATCAGTATAGGTTTCAAACGTCTATAGCTATACCTGTGCTTGCATAGTAATCTTTGTGGCATCCTGTTAACGTTCTGATTTTTTTTTCGTCCTTTATGTTCATATTACTTCATAGTTTCCTTCTATAATATATTAATCACCTTTATGTATTCTTGCACGTGACATCAGGTGATGCATAACATCAAAAATATCATCATGATGGTTCCATCACTAGATTAAGATCAAGAGCCCAAACTCAAATTAAGGACTAGAATGTCCCAATCATATGATCAAGGTCAAAGTTTCAAAATGGAATCAAGGGTCAAGAAATTTCATCATTCATTTATGATAGAAATAGCCTTAATATGGCAAGTATTTAAATTGTAATGATAATTAATGATTGAAACTCAAAATTTTGAATTTTGACATTTTGAATATTCAACTTTTAAATCTCCAACCATAGGATAGGCCTTAGAGTTGAAATGCTCATTTTTTAATCATTGTAGTTTCAATTAAAATTATGCATGGCCGGCCACTTTGATTGGAATTAATTGAGTAGTTCCACTATGCTTCCTTTTTTTTGCTTTCTTAGTTTTATGTTTCCTTCAATATATATTTTTTTTAATTTAAAGTTGAAGAAATATTAGAAATGATCTGTTAAGAGAGGTAGAGGTAGGCCTAAAAATCTTGGTTATAAATATTAGAAATAACCTTTTATTATTAGATTTAAACAAGAATTTGACTCTTAAGAGAATACAACGCTGACAAAATCTCCGGTTCTAGCCCCTTCATGAAATTTCCTTCTAGGGCTGACTCCGAGATATGATCCAGCCTACTAGCGAGATATAATCTGCCACCGTGCCCTCCTGGGTAAGGGAAAAGAATTGCTCATAGAAGTCTCCTCCCCCATCGGCTCTGAAACGCTCTAATAAGCATTCTTTGAACTCCCGCCAGCTCCGGATATGCTCCCGTCTGTCACGCCATTGATACCAGGCTAAGGCTTTTCCCTCCAAGCACATTCCCGCCGCTGTCAATTTCTCCTCCTCCGTTAGCCCATTGACAACAAAATATCGCTCCACCTTATAAATCCACCCATGGACATCCTCACCCTCAAAGATGGACATCTTCAGCTTCCTCACCTTCGGATCTCCTCCATTTCCCCGGTATCCTCCATAACCTCCCATTCCTCGAAGGGGAAGAGCTCCCCAAGTGTCCCGATCATCCCTCCGACGATTATACTCGAACCCCTCTTCATACTCTCCCATTCTTCCTTCAAAATCATCACCTCGACGCTGAATTCCTTCAAATTCAGCACCTCGACGATGAAGTTCCTCCCTTCTTCCTTCAAAATCAGCCCCTAGACACTAAATTCTTTCGAATTCAGCACCTCGATGATGAAATTCCTCCCTTCCCCCTTCAAAATCAGCACATCGACGTTGGATTCTTTCAAATTCAGCACCTTGGCGATGAAATTCTTCCATTCTTCCGACAAAATCAGTCTCCCGTTTGTCGTATCCCCTACTCAACTCCTCCCTCGAAAGCGGTTCTAGCGGAGGCATCCCATCATCTCCCTCTAAAACTTCCACTTCTGGATTTTCCTTACCCCTAGACGGGTTAGGGTTTCCTCCCCTTCCATGGCCGCCGACGGTTTCAGATGGTGATGGTGTTGCTTTTCTTCAATTATTTTTTTCATTAATTCTTCTAGCACGTCAAATCTTCTATCCATCTTCTGATGGATTGATGAAAATTGATTTTGAAAATCTGAGATCTTCTCTTCGAAATCTGTCTTCAATTGCCCTAGCTCCCCTTCCAAGACCTCAACTTTTCTTCCAGCCATAGTTCCTTCTTAGAAATTGAGAGTTCTTCCAATTGAGACAAATCTAACGTTGAATTTCAGAAATCCAGCTGCCAACGGTCCCAAATCGATTCTCTGATACCAGATAGGAAATACTTGAAAACAAGTATTTTTTAGCCAAATCTGAAGTAAAACACGAAGAAAATTGCTGTTTACAGTAGGAAAACAGCAAGAGCAGTGGCTAAAACAGTGAAAATTGAGAGAAATCTAGGGAGAAATCACTCCAAAATATTTGATTTCAATAGTAGATGCAAGAAAAACTGGAAAAGATACAATGTTCTTCAATTCGAGAGGAAGAACAGCTCTCCTAATCTTTGACAATGTCAAGAGCCCAACACAAGCAAACCCTAGATTTCAAATCTCATTCAAATTCAAGATGAACCCCTAACTCCCACCCTAACTCCTAATTAAAGCAAAAAGGATTAATTCAAAATCCCTAAACAGCTCCTTGATTCAAATTTTCCCTCCTAAAGCTCATTACATTAAGTGCTTGGGCCCACAAAGGCTGCCCCGCCCCCCTCGTGATCTGGTTTCCGCCCCTCTTGGCCCGCCTGGAGTAGAAGAGGACCGGTCCAGCCGGCCCCTCCTAGGTCGGTTGCATAACAAACTTTGTGTGAATGATGACGGTTGGGCAAAAGTCAGATAGTGGTAGTACGATGGCTATCAGATAGAAGTCCGGCGACGGTAGATGGCTGGGTGAAAGTTCGACGATTGTCGGTGGCTGGGCGGTTGTCGAGGAGTTTGGTGCCAAGAGAGTTCCCAAATTTCTCTTCTCCTCCTCTTCTTTCTCTTGCTTTCTCTCCCCTCAGTGAAGAATGAGGGGTTTATTTCTAGTTTTCTGAGAGTGTGATGACCAATAAATGGGGAGAAGATCAAGGGCACGTTGAGTGTGTTTCGAATAGATATCGACTCCCTTGATCATGGACTGTTTGTTGAGTATTTAAGTGTCTTAATGATATCAAAATTCAGTGATCTTGTGCTCGTTGGATTTTTCTTGTCGGGCTTCTCGATTCGACTTTAAGCATGTAGCATTTGGATATCATTTGGTCATCCAATTTATGCTTTGAACCTTCTAAATGTGCTTCGGGCCCTCGATTTAGACCCATTTGGGCTCGGATTGGATCAAATTTGATGTCGTTGGGTTGTCAGTTTGATTATAAGTTTGCTGAAATTGGAGTTTGGATGGCCCCAAATTTAATTTCGGAAGTTTCCAATGCAAATTTGCCTCAAGATTCATGCTTGATCAAGATGACTTTTTGATGATATATTAAATAACAATTTTAGTTTTAATTTCAAATGTTTGATAAAAACTTTTTAGAAAATTAATAATTAATTGAAAATTACATTTAATAAATATTTAATTAAAAAATGATCAAAATATACTTTATATTTAATACCATTAACTCCAATATTGAATATTAGGACTAAAGATGTCCCATTTTAAAGAGTTGATGGACTAAATTGGTCACTCAAAAGAGTTGAAGACTATTTTGATTCCTCACAAAAAAGTTGAGGGACAAATTTGATCATGTTCTCAATTTTTTTGTCGTGTGAATTCCTATCCCACTTAGAATAATTTACCTTTTGTTTGAACAGGTGCGGCTATGGCTGGAGGATCTTCTTTGGGAAAAGAAATCTCATATGGATGTGTATCGGTGTAAAGGAGTTCTAAATGTCCATGATTCTAATCAACTTCATACCTTACAGGTTTTGCACTCTTACTGTTGTCAAAGTAATTTAATGATAGTTATACTAGATTCAATTGCCCTTGTTTTAATACTTATTTTTTCCGTGTTATTATATTTTAGGAGAAGATTGTTTTGCTTTTTCGTACTTTGTTGAAGGGTTTATAGCAAGTACCGGTTCTATCCTGTTAGCGGAAAGCATATACATTCAAAAATTGCCCGCTTTGAACGTGTTAATTATGCCAAGATCTATGATATTACATTTTGACTGACATGAGAGGAGAGAGAAAGAAAAAAAGGAAGGTGTTAGACCGGTCCACTTGACCGGTCCAGCCGGCCCGCACGGGACCGGCAGGGATCTCCGCCTCCTGCGGAGATCGGGCGGGCCTAGCGTTCAAACAGAGCATTTTAGGAAGGATTTTTGGGGGTTTTAAGAGAGAAATTTGAATGTAGGGACTGTTTAGGGTTTTCCTTTTTATTTGTATGCATTAAATATTTGTTTTTCCTAGGGTTTGATCATCTTGAATTTGGCTGAAATTTGAGATCTCTTAGATTTAGGTTTTCTTTGGGCTCTTGGCGTTGCCAGAGATTTGGGAGAGATCGATCCTCCTCTCGAATTGAGGATCAATTGTATATTTGCTATTTTATTTATCGTCTAGTGGTATACAAGCTTTTCTTTGAGTTTTCTCTCAGATTTTCCCTGGATTAGTGTTGTTTTTCTGCTGTAAACAGCAGAAATCTGCTGTTTTTCTGTTCTGGACAGCAACTTTGTCTCTGTTGGATCTCCGATTTGGGTTAGGATTGCTTGCGAACTCAAGTATTACCTTAGGGTTACTTGCGAACTCAAGTATTTCCTATTAGAAGGCGCCATGAGAAATCCATGTTTCTTAGTTAAATATTCTCAGTTTTTTTTAACATTTAAAATTTAAAATATGTTGCAAGAATTTAACGAAACAATTTCAAAATTAAATAAGAAAAAAATTTATCCTGTGGTTTATGGGTGATGTTAGTAGCAGATCAAGGAGGGTGGGATAGGAAGTTGAGCCGCACTCCGAAGTACAACAAGGTTGATCAAAAGGGAATATTACTTAAAGTTGTCCTTGTTAGCATGTACATTCTATTGTTATACTGTACCTGCCACTTATTTCCATTTTACCTTAGCTTGCTATTTAAAGGAGTCCTGTACATCTCTTTTTAATATAATAGAATACAATTCCTTTTCTCTGTTTCTACTCCGTCCCGGTTCTGTCCTGGTCCGTGACTCTCTCAGCCTTCTTCTTGGCTTGTCTCCACATGGTATCAAGAGCCTAAATGGGGGATCAAGATTCCTCTTCCTCCCTCCCTCCATCTTTCTCCATTCTTGCCGGAAACAACACCACCGACCTCATCATTCCGGCTCCTCTAAAATTTCTCATCTTCAATATCAATAACTTCATACCTCACCCTCTCACCATAGACAACCATGCTATCTGGAGAATTCAAATTCTCCAACAAGTCTCCGCCAACAACTACGCCGGCCATCTCTCCGGCAACACTCCGCAGCCGCCAAACGACAAATCTCAAGCCTACGCCGCATGGATGCTCGTCGACATCAACTTAATCTCTGCGCTCTTCGCAATGATTTCGCCATCAATTCTTCCCTACGTCATCACCGCCACCACCGCTCAAGAAGTTTGGACGACTCTCGAACGCCGCCTACAGCCGACTAGCCGCTCTCGAGTTATCCAACTCAAGAACGAACTACATCATATACAAATGAATAACCTATCTATGCAACAATATCTCACGCAAGTCAAGCACATCGTGGACAACATCGCGGCATCCGGGTCCAAAATAGATCCTGTAGACATCGTTCACTATATTCTAAATGGCCTCCCGGCCACTTATAATTGCTTCAAGACATATATTCGGACCTCTTCTCTTCTCGCTGATCTGGATTCCTTGTACTCCCTTTTGTGCAGTGAAGAAATCCACATCAATCAAGAACATCTCAAAGACACCGCTACTGATCAAACCGCTTTTTACGCCACTTCTTACAATCAACAACGTGGTAGAACTCAAAAACGCTTCTCCAAGAACAAGAACAAGAACAACACTTCTTACCCACCATCTCAGACTCCAACGTCGCAGCCCGCCTCTACCGCTAGTACTTAAAGATCGACATGCCAAATCTGTGGCAAAACTGGTCACATAGCGATTAATTGCTGGCACTGCTGGAATTTCAAATACGCACCGACCATTCCTTACCAACCACGGGCTATGCTCGCGCAACCAACAACTTATCCAACTCAAGATTGGATACTTGACACAGGTGCTTCAACTCACCTCACGTCGGATAGCACCAACCTTCAACATCCGTCGGCTTATCAAGGTCATGATACTGTCTCTGTTGCCAACGTCTCGTCCTTACCTATCCAGCAATCTCGCCAAGGTCTGCTTCCATTGTCGGATACCCCCCGTAAGCTTTGATTAAGTAATCTCTTACATGTCCCTTCTCTAACGCAAATCTTCTCTCCGTTTCAAAATTAACAACTGATAACTCCATTTCAATTACTTTCGACGCTAATGGTTTTGAAATGAAGGACTCTCAGGATCACCATTTGCTTCTCCGTGGCCGTCTTCGTAATGGCCTGTACCACATACACACGCCGCCGGACGGTCCACCAGTCGCTCTTCAAGCCATCCCGAACTCCTCCACTCTGTGGCACACGCGTCTCGGACATTCGAATAGCAGGCTCCTCTCCAATCTTGCAAAGATTATGTCTCTTCCTTACACCCCCTCTACTCCATTCTTGTGTAAATCTTGTAATGTGGCCAAGAGCCATAAGCTCAATTTTAATGAAAGAAGTTCGGTTACCACTTCACCGTTTGATCTTATTCACTCGGACGTGTGGGGACCGGCTTCGAATCCTTCGCTAAATGGTTTTCGCTACTACGTCATTTTTACGGATGATTTCACGCGTTTTTCTTGGATTTACTTCATGCATACTAAGAAGGAAACGTTCTCTAACTTCAAAAATCTTTGCAAATTACTTTCCACTCAATTTAATAAAACTCCTAAAATTTTTCAATCTGACGGGGGCGGCGAATTTACGAGCACCAACTTCACCTCCTATCTTCAGGATCACGGCATTCATCACCAGTTGAGCTGTCCGCACACACTTGAACAAAATGGGATAGCTGAGCGTAAGCATCGTCACGTTCTTGACTTAACCCGCACTCTTTTGCATGCTTCCAACCTCCCCACTCAATTCTAGTCAGAAGCGGTCTCCACCGCAATCCACCTTATTAATCGTCTACCCACCAAATCCATCTTTCCCAATTCTCCCTACCAACTTCTCTATCACAAAACTCCTTCCTACAATCATCTCCGTGTCTTTGGATGCCTCTGCTATCCTTGGCTAAAACCTTACGCCGCGAACAAATTCTCTCCGCGTTCCCTAGACTGTGTTTTTCTCGGCTACTCCTCCAATCATAAAGGATACAAGTGCTATAACCTTCACACACACAAAATCCACATCTCTCACCACGCTGCGTTCTATGAAAACGAATGCCCCTATCATTCAAAACCTCAAACCACTTAACCTCCTACCAAACACATCACGTCTCCTCTGTTTCTTGTCCCACCGTCTACCGTGCAACAGTTCTCTCAACTCGTGAACAAAAACCTCAACTCTCACACTAACAATCCTACCAATACTCCCATCATCCCACACATTAATCCAAATCCCTCATCCTGCAATTCTCCTCACCCTCAACCCATTCCCTCTCAACAAGTCCGTCCGCCTCACCCCATGCAGACTAGATCCAAATCAGGTATTTCTAAGCCCAATCCTCTCTATTCTCTCCTCAGCAATCCTATACCTCCCTACACGCCCGCTACCTATACTCAGGCTCGTCACTTCCCCCACTGGCGCACCGCAATGGAGGCCTAATTTCATGCTCTTTAACAACAAAAGACGTGGACACTTGTACCTCCACCGTCGGACAAACACATACTTGGCTGTAAGTGGACATTCAAAACCAAAACTCTTCCAACTGGACATGTGGAACGTTACAAGGTTCATCTTGTAGCCTTAGGCTATACTCAAAAACACGGCGAAAACTACAACTAAACGTTCAACCCGGTTGCAAAGATGACAACTATTCGGATTCTACTCACCCTAGTTCTCAACCGTCAATGGCAAATTCTTCAACTAGATGTCTCCAACGCTTTCCTACACGGTGATCTCCCCGACGACATCTACATGCGCCAACCCCTCGGTTTCATTGATCCTCAATCACCGCATTCGGTTTGCAAGCTGCACAAGTCTCTTTACGGAGTCAAACAGGCTCCCCGACAATGGTTCCAAAAGCTCACAGACTTTCTACAGACAAAAGGATTCCGGTTCAGTCGTTCCGACCCCTCCTTACTCATCTTCACTAAAAATCAAATCCAAATATTTTTCTTAATCTATGTTGACGATCTTCTTGTCACAGGCAATGATCCAACTATGATTCAATCACTACTTAAAGACTTACACTTGGCCTTTTCCCTCAAGCAACTTGTGCATATTTCACTTTTCCTTGGGATACAAGTTCAGAAAACGAACCAAGGCTACTTTCTCACCCAGGCGCACTATGCCAGTAAGCTACTCAATGACGTCGGGTTCACGGATTGCAAAGCCTCACCAACGCCAATCACACCTAATTCCAAAGATCAACCGAGCAACATCCAACCATTTCATGACCCATCTCTCTACCGCCGTCTTGCCGGCTCGCTCCAATACTTGTCTATTACGCGACCGAACATAGCATTTGCGACAAATCATGTTTGTCAACACATGCAACATCCAACCATCCAAGATTATGAAGCGCTCAAACGCTTGCTCCGCTACATTAAAGGCACTATCTCTTATGGTCTGCCGATTACAACCGGCGACTTACAACTTCAAACATATACTGACGCTGATTGGGCCTCCGACCACACGGACCGAAAATCGATATCCGGGTTCTGCTCTTTCCTGGGCCCAAACCTGATTTCTTGGTCAGTCAAGAAACAGGCAACCGTGGCCAAATCCTCCGCCGAGGTCGAGTACCGGTCTCTCTCTCTCTCTCCCGCGACCTCGGACGTTATCTGGCAACGTCGCTTAGCCTCAGAACTAAACATTGAACAAAGATCTCCTACGCCGATCCATTGCGACAATGTCTCGGCCATCGCTCTCGCAAAGAATCCTGTCTTCCAAGCTCGGATGAAGCACATCGAAATCGATTATCACTTCATCCGGCAGCACATCAATACCGGAAGCATCATCATCAAGCACATACCTTCCAAAGATCAAGTTGCCGACATACTAACCAAGTCATTCTCTACAGCCCGTTTCAACGAGCTTCGATCCAAATTAACCATTCACAGTCATAATGCTTAATTTGCGGGAGGATGTTAGCATGTACATTCTATTGTTATCATGTACCTGTCACTTATTTCCATTTTACCTTAGCTTGTCTATTTAAAGGAGTCCTGTACATCTCTTTTTAATATAATAGAATACAATTCATTTTCTCTGTTTCTACTCCATCCCGGCTCTGTCCTGGTCCGTGACTCTCTCAGCCTTCTTCTTGGCTTGTCTCCACAGTCCTTTCTCTCTAAGTCTTTTGACTCCTGTTTATGCTCTCAAATATTTTGCTTCTTAGTTCAGTATTGACAATAGCAAGGATAAACAAAGGATAAGAACTACAAGGAAAAAAAACATGGAAGGAGTTTATGCATCATCATCATCATCGCCACTATGTCAAGCTCCTATGCCCAACCGCACAGCCAACCATTTAGGCCATTGTGTCCAATGCATTGAAAATCGTTCTAGTTGTTGTAAATTTACGAATTGAACTAACTATTGAAGTGCCTTCTTGCAAGTTGGAAGCTGATGTAGGACACTTAAAGGTGTAGGATTTATTAATTCAACTTAAGATGAGATGCACAATGAAAGCACACAAATAACAAATTCTGCAGGTTACCAACTCTTAAGGCTAGCAAAGGTTGCTTGTTTGATACAATAACAATAAACAGGCATCTTTCATTCCAAATAATAATGTAATAGTCAACAAAATATGAATTCTTAAAAGAAAAATAATGAAGAAAATATAAAATTTCTGCAAAGATCAAGATTTACACGCGTGTCAGTTAGTAGGCACATGGGCCCCTAAGCAAATTAGTAGCAAGAACAAGGATATAAATTACCAAATGGATATTCAAGCTTCATGCTGTTGCTAGGAGACTCACTCTTGGAACTAGTCATCAAGAGGTTTCAAAGAATTCACATCCAACATCATACAAACAAATATCGAATTTAACAAAAATTTTTATTTCACTAAATGATCAATAAGTTTTCATGCCTCATGGATAATATGTATAGCCCATGAGGGCCCAAAATAAAAATTTCCTTTGAATCCACTTGGTCCTTGTAAAAAATCCCAAGCTCTAATTCTCCTAGCATCAAATGGTACGAATCAAAATTTTGTTTTCCTTATATTTCCGGTTTATAATATTCTTAAAAGGAAACCTAAAGGAGATGACAAGCTCTTTGTACGTTGAAACCTGCATGGCCATGCTTCTGCGATTGTAACAAATAGAGATTCCTTTTGCAGCTTTGAGAGTAACTGGGAGTTTTCTTCTGTAGCTTAGGGACTGTAGCAATTAGTGGCTTTCTTCTGTGGCTTCAATATTATACTATTTAGCAATTTCCTTGCCAAAGTTCTTTTAGGATTGCAGCACGTGTCTTAATCCATATAAGGAAAGTTGCACGATAGTATAATATAGAAACCACTATAGCACATGGACAAAGTAGGTTGGGTGGTGTGAACCAACAATTAGAAAATTAAATTATAAAAAGAAACCCAAAACACTTGAGAACTTTTCATGATATTGATTGAATTGGGACCTTTTTGATATTTAACCAAATCTAAATAGGAAATTAAAGTATTGGTGAATACAACCCTTTCTTGGAAGGATCAACATTATAGGAGTGTTTTAATAAAAAATTGAAAATTAAAATATGAACTAAAGGAAAATACAATGCTACTCTTGAAGTTCATTTTGTTTTTATATGCTTTCAAAGAGTGTTTACTATTAGATTTCCGATAAATATACCCGGCTAGAAAAAAACTTGGTTTCAATGAATTAAGCATTTGATGTTTGCCTAGTCTAGGCATAATAATTATGCTTCCTACAAAGTAATCTATAAGTCATCATAAGTGGGTTTGTCATGAAATTGTTTAAGTTATCTAAAATATCCATTACCAACAATGGACATTTTTTTTAACAATGGACATAATATCATCATCTATAATAACTTCAAAAACAAACGGAGTAGATATATCTAGTGAGATGATATTATGTGCATTCACAATAAGGAAATTCTAAAAGATAAGAATCCATTACACTACTAGTAGTTCGATGAAATAAGGTCCCGTGATTTTCAATTTGTAAAGCTTTAGTCCTAATGCATTCTAAACTTTTATAAGGCTTTGTCTTTCTTGCTTACCAGTGTTGGAAATCTTTTAGATTTTGTTGCGTGGTCTTATGAATGCTCAAAGTGGTCCAGTAGACTTTGTTTAGTGCATATTTCAGATCTTTTTTTGTGAAATCTTGCCATTTATAACATGAATTGCGCATTACTCCGCGCATGATCGAATTTACAAATCTTAGGACTTTTACTCGGGTTTTCTCGCTGGTTTTAATGTGAATATTTGTTGGCATGATTAAACATTCTCATTTATGATTTCAAGAATTTTTAAGATTATTTTATCATTAATTTCTCACATAAAAGTTATTTCAACTGTGAAGTCCAGCAATACCTGAGAAAATGATTAAAGCATAGAGACTTTCAAATGTCTTGAAATTAAATACATTCAGTGATTATATTACGAGTGTATTTGATGAAAAATATATGGACAAAATTTAGTATGTTAATAGGATTTCAATATGTAATCCAATCATCATTACTTATTTCACACGGTCGATGAAAGATCAAACTATTTTAAAATTTTTACAAATTCCAATCTTTAGATACTTTTCATATTGGTGATGAGCTTAATAATGATGTGATTTTGAGTCTAAAGATTATATAATACAGAAGTCATAAAAATGGAATTAGGAGAAAGTTTATTCTTCTTTTATGCATGCAATCTCCATTCCTCAACACTGGAAAATGTTAGGCCGGTTCTCATTGAACCGACCCAGCCGGCCCAAGGAGGGCCGGCTTTGATATACAAGAGGCGGACAAACCGCCCCTTGATGCCGTCCAAGACTAGTGGATCCCACTAGGAAGCAAATTAAGTAAGCAGAGGGGGGCAGCTAGGGTTGGAGGGAATATTTGAATTAGGAGTTTTGAATTAATGTATTAAATAGGAAGAGATGTTTAGGGTTTTGTGGCTGATTTCGGAGTTCTTGTAGTTGGTGTCTTGGGCATTAGATTTGTCTAGGGATTGGGAGATAACGATCCTCCCTCGAATTGAGGATCAATTGTATCTTGCTTTGTTTCTTCCGTTAATTTTGTTTTCATCAATAAACATGTTATTTGCTGATTTTCCCATTGAATTCGAGGAGCGATTTGCTGTTCTCATCTCTCTTGTTAGGTTTTACTTGAAATCTTCAAGGATTTCCTAACAGAAAATCATGTTGTTATTGGCATGCTTATCTGTTATTTCTCTAATTTGAGGATCGTGCCTCTTACTCCTTCCTAGGCAGTGAGAGAAATATACGAGGTTGTTCCTGCTCGGCGATGGCGTGTGACAGAGCAAAAGATGAACAAGATTGTCTTCATAGGCATGCCTCAGAACTGAAATTGCTTTCATTCTAATTCAACTTATATAATTGATCTTCTTAACCCGAAAATTTCTGCAGGACGCGATCTGGATGAGACTGTTCTGAGAAATTCTTTCAAGTCCTGCATATTATAATTATACTGGCATCCTTAATGTTCAGCCACTTGCACAGCTTGCAACCTCATCTGAAGGAGAAATTATTAGGTCCAGACACCTGACAGAGAAAATCATACGGATTTATTTATGTCTACAGTGAAAGCGCAGGTTCCGTAGCAGCTGCGCCTTCACTGTAGACAGAGAGAAATCCGGATGAATTTCTGTCAGGTGTCCGGACCTAATAATTTGCCCATCTTAAGGCCTGTTAGGATCCGTTATAGGACTGTTATAACAAAAAAAACAGCTTTTTGGTAAGCTGACCTGAGAAGCATACATTTTTTTACCCATTTTAAAGAAGTTAGATATCGGTTCATGACCTGTAAGGTGAATAATGGAAAATATTTACTTATTTAGGTTAAGATATTCTGACATCAATATGACCAAATGGATTTTATAAATTTTGGATTAGTTTTGAGATTAGTGAAATGTGATTTTGGATTGATTAGTTATGTCTTTCAAAACCATGCAATTTATGATGAACAAATTTATGCTGGGAATTGGGATATCCTTAGCCCAATTGCTTTCTCTGCAGTTTTATTTATCTGGTTCGTGTTGTTTTTTTCACTTTAGGAAGTAGCTTAGCCTCATGAGATTTACGCTTCATTTGTGATGGTTTTCTTACTGCTTCTTAAAACAGCTTTTTAATATTAAAATTTTAATTTTTGAACTAAAAAGTCTAAGAAATACCGTCCCACACAAAGACTTAGGTTTCGTTTGGGACGGCAATCTTCTTGCTTTCTAAAATAGCTTTACAGTACAAAAATTTCTTAAATTTAGATAGTTTGTAATAAAAAGCCGTTTTAAATAGCAGTATGCATGAAAGCTGTCCGGCTTTGTTTGTGACAGTTTTTTGTTGCTTTCTAAAGCAGTTTTCTATTAAAAAATTTCTTGAATTAGAAAATTTTATACTAGAAAGCCGTTTTAGGAAGCAATACGAAAGCTGTCCCAAACGAAACCTTAAGTTTGTGCAAGATTTGAAGTTTGCCATTTTTGCTGTTTTGCTGGTTCTTCAAAGTCTTTGCCTGAAGAAGGGGCTGTTCGGCAAAAGTAGAATTTAGTAAATCCTGTAAATTCAGGATTTAATAAACCTTAGGTATGTAAATCTTGAAAATTGTTTGGCAAAATGGCTGTTAATCTTGTTAAGTCCTATGAAATTGTTTCACAACCTAATCTAGGATTTAAGGCGGTTGATTTATTTAAAAATTAAATTTAATGTGTTATGAATTTAATTATATATTAAGTATAAGATTGTAAATTATATTATTAATTATCACATTATTGTCGGATTGTAAGTGAGTACATCTTGATTGGAAGCAACAACCAGGGGTGTCAATTCGGATCAATGGGTTGGATTCGGGTTCAACCCAAATTGACCCGGACTTAAACGGTTGACTCGAACCCAACCCGTTTTTGCAAACGGGTCAAGTTTGTCCACCGAACCCCATCCATCGGGTTAGCGGGTTGACCCGACTTGACTCGTGAACCTGGGTGCCCTGGGTTGAGTTTGAATGTGAGTTTGCATTGGATGCAAGTTTGCCGCTGCGTGAGATGTGAGACGGAACTCGACGTGATTGATGCGAGATGAAACTCGATCCGAGTCAATTCGGGTTGACCCGCTGGTTGTTGAGTTAACTCGAATCTGACCCATTTTTCAAACGGGCCGAAAATCCGAATTTGAACCCGACCCGTTTCACAATCTGAATTTTCGAGGATCAGATTCAAGTGAGTGGCATCAAAAATTGAGGCTCCTAGCCAAACGACGGAGCTCGCTTACTGTGAAGGTTTCTTCGCTTCGAGCGCTTCTTCGGCCAAACCCCGTAAATCCGCCAAACTACAGATTTAGTAAATCCGGGATTTTCAGCAAATAGAGGAAAAAGGAGGATTTATTCCGCCGTGATATTTACGGGGCTCGCAAATCCCGTTTGCTCGAATCCTGCGTAAATAGTCGCTAAATAAGCTACTTCGCCTTACGACGTCGGATCGGTTTCGCGTACTTCGCCTGAAGAAGTATTTTGAATGAATCGCTTAAGAAGCCACTTTGCTTTCTTCTACGACGTTGTTCCGGTCGGATTGGAAGTCGCGACGAGAGCTCGAAGCTAAGGTAGCGATATTTTTTCCCTTCCGCACTGAATCACGTAAAACCGTGGAACTACCGGATTTACAAAATCCAGATTTGTGGAAAAACGGTAAAGGAACCTGATCTATGTTACTATAGGATTTTAAGTTGTCATTTTTGCTATTTGGCATGATTTAGGCTAAATCCTGCTCAAATCCTGCATCCAAACAGTCCTTTAAACTTGTCATTTTTGCTGTTTTTCAGGATTTAGGCTAAACCCTACTTAAATCTCGCTCAATTCCTCCTTAAATAGTCTGTAGAATTGAAACCTAATTTTCTAAAATAGTATTTTTATCTTATTAATCTTAATATAAATTAATATAACTTGAATAGATGCATGTGAATTTTTATTTTTTTTATTTTTTATGAATGTCAATAATAGTGTGGTTTCATTTAGATTTTGGTGGATAAAGTAGATGAATGTTACTAGACTTTAAATGCTTTAGTTTATATTTATAGATAAGTGTTATTTAAGATATTTTGCTTTCTAATTGCTGCATTAATTGAAAATGTAAAAATTTACTCGTGTTTTTGATGCTGTTGAAATTTCTTGCTAGTTGGAGCGGGCAATGTTACATAAGGGGACTCCTCTCCCCTCATCCAGACTGACAGATTCCAGTATTGCAAGCCCTAACTGCATCTCTCCACCTTTGTCTTCATGTTCATCGAGGTTGTGGAGACCAGCTGCACAAAGAAACATCAAGAATCAATGGTCTAAGCTTCTCATGAGCAAGGACCGTTGGGTCTCAGCCACATTAGAGGGGAGATTACATACCACTGAACTTGTTAATACCTACCTTAAACGAAGGCAGGACAGATTTGAATCTCTTGAAAGTTTTGCTTTGTTTTATTTTATGAGCTAAAGTTGACAATAATTTGGGTTTGAATTGTTGTTAGGTACTTGCCAGAGATGAATCTGGGTGTTCTTACTGAAATCCCAGGAATAAGGGAGAAAGCTTATGATAAATTGGTTCATAAACAGGTAATTTCTGTTAAACCTTTGTTTTTTTACTCCTAGTCTACAGGAATCTTCTTTCCTTCTTTTATAGAATTACTTTTATTTTTCCTTTTCTCTGTATCCTTTACTTCATCATTTCCACCAATGAAATTTAATTTCCTCCAGGATTTGTGTCGGCACAAGCTTATATCTTCTTACAAGAATATGGTATGTACGGTTTATTAGTTTTGGCTTTGAATTATATGTTATGAAATAGTTTTACATCGTTCTCTTATCTCTTTTATTTTTGCCCCATACTAACAAGAATTTCCAATATTCCTAGCTACAAATGTTTGAATTATTGATATTTAAATTAAGCATATTATTTAGTATATTTGTGATTATTTGCATTAATATCTTACCTATATTTAATGAATTAGTTTTTATATCAATGTGCCCCGATCTAGTACTACGACAATACATTATAACTGACAATTTCTGTAAACATATGTAATATATTTAAATTTTTACTACATTACGCATTTATGATAGGTGAAAAAAGGAGCAAAAAATAGCTTAAATTATTGCTATATTATTGGCATCACAAAGCATGCACTTCTTTTTATTACAATCATATATAAGTTTGAGAGATGTTCTTCCAATAGAAAGGTTAGTCATGTTGGGTGTATGGATTGTCTTTTTTTTTGTTGCACCGATTTGAATTAAATTTGTTGTAGCTAAAAGTTAAAACTCTTAACAATAGAGTTAGAGTTATGATTTTGTTCATTGCATTAGTATCATTGTAGTGGAGTATGACACCTTAATATGAAATTTTATTTTAAAAAAAAGTTAGTAAGTGTTTATTTGTTATCTGATATAGGAATTTAGATATTTTTATGCTTTATCATGTAGTAGTCTATTATTTCATATATGAAAAAATTTATCATCCTATTAATTTGTTTAAAAGTTTGTTGACCAATCAGATGTTTTAGAAATTAAAAAAGTAGCACTTTGATGTATTACTTTAAGAATGATAATTAATTAAAAAAAGATAATGCTCAGCTTAATTTCCTATATTTATAAACAATGGCTAAGCTAAGATTTTTCAATTTATCATTTTTTTTCTAACCTGTATCACATATCAATAAATGGCAGCTCATACTAACACAGTCCAATTGTAGTGTGTGCACCCATCACAACATACAAAGAGATGTTTGAAAAGTAAGAGAGATTGTACCTCAACCAGGGCGGTTTGAATTGATCGAGTAGCATACCTTGACGCATTTGAACACCTAAATGAATAAAATACCTCCCTCGATGGGGAGACCAGACACGTCAACTGAGATACATACACACCTCACAAGCAGCATAAAGAAAGCATATATTAGCATCATATGATGAACAAGTAATGTGAATAATTAATATGATAAAATTACCATGCATTCATTTATAAAAATGATACGCACAAGCCACAAAATGCCTCATTAAAATCATGTATCATGCAAGTCGATGTAATGAAGTTGTCATACCACATGACATGATGTGCTTGATAAAATAACACATGAATTGATGCTTGGAAATTGTGAACAATGTTATTGAAATCATGCAACCTGTAAAGCAATGCAATGAGCTCGTAATGTATTATGACAAGTATCTCAAAAATGATGCTCGAAAAACATGAAATTGCTTGAAAATTTAAGTGGTGTGCAAACTGAGGCATTTGAATGCGATCGAGTGCATATAAGAATGCATGATAGTTTCATTGAAGGCCAAAACTCAACAAACTTTGGAACACATTAATACACAAGAATTTGTGATTGATCAACTCATCTCCATGGATGTTAACTCATTATGATGCATGCATAGAAATAATTCCAATACCCACAGGTTTTAATGTGGCATTTTTACACGTATGAATTTTGATTCAATGATATATATATATATATATATATATATATGATTAAAAGCAAAAATAACTCTAATTAACAATTTGTAAAACTATATTCTCAATCTATAAGAGTTTTTTGGAAATTATTTTAAGCTAATTTTATATTCTGATAGAATGATGTAGTATAAATTATTCCTAATCAAGAATGGGTTTCAATTTATAAATTTTTGTTTAAGAATAAGTCATTATTAAATTCTCAAGGTATAAGAAATTCATTGATTAATTTCAATGAAACATACGTTAAGTGTGTCTGTGTTAGGAAAGATTATTCTGTGCGGACACCGGGCCGGAAGAAATGTCCGGTTTTATGTCTGTGAACAGTAAAAGCGCGGCATGAACAATAAAAGTGTAGTGAAGTTGTGCTTTTACTGTTCATAGAGACAAACCGGGCGGTGCTCCCCTTCTAGTGTCCACACAAAATAATTCATCATGTGTTAGACACAAACATGAAATATTGAAATACTTTTCCAATTGTCTGTACGGTATTTGACATAACAAAAAAAAAAAAACCATCAAACCTTTTGTATTAATGTTGATAAATCTTCTCCTGTTGTTTTACATTCGACATATTATACCTTTTAACTTTTCTTCATGGATTTTTATACTTATTAATGTATGCTTTATTTGGTCATTCTTTTAGCTTTTTATCTTAAAGCGCGCAATGAAACCCCCTTAAATGTTATCTTATAACAGTATTACATTTTCAGGTGGCTGCTGTTAATGACTTGGGTAAAGCATCGTGCTCAATGAGATGTTATTTGAAAGGGTCAAGTTCCGACCCAATTATACAATATTGTGATCACCAAGAGGATCCCAGTGACTCTGGCGATGGTGGTGGAATTCCTGTGTTTTGTTGCCTTTCAATCTCGATCATGGGTATCATTTGTTGCCAACTTATTTCTGAAAAAAATTTCCCATTTTTTATACCGAAATTTTTTAAATATATTATTTTAGTAAACCCAGCCAATGTGTAAGAGGCATATTTATTGCATAAGATTTCCACTGGTATCAGGTGGGGAGTACATCCAACCTTATATTGCTTGACATTGATGGGCTATTTCTCGGTTTTGAATTTCTAGCCTCGAGGGGAATGGGTGAAAACATTTTAGGGAGTTGCCTTAGTGTTCAGTTTGTAAATCATCTTGTTTTAAGAAGCACTTATTGAATGCAGATCCTTATATTTGATCAAATATATTCTGATAGATATGATCATTTATAAGAATTGATTTTGGATGACTACTTCCAAGTTCCAAGTTGTGTAAACTTTAGATTGGTTTTATTGTGTTGGACTATCATGCAGCATGTTTTGGATGCTGGGTATTCTTATTCATATTTTCAACAATCAAAATTTAGATACTATCACATATGCTCTGATGTGCTATTTTAACTCAAATTTCTTTTTTCATTAATATAAATGTTTCTATTTCTTTACTGCATATTTAATCATATATTTGAAATCGAAGTGGGTTCCTAATGTTGAAAAATAAATTACAGAGGATCTGGCCCGTGAACTTGTCAATATGTTTGAAAGGGAACTTAGCTTGAAGGTATTGATTCTTTCTTTATAAATTTATTTCTCAACAAACTTGCGAGAAATTTAGTGGTAGTAGTGTGCAAATTTGACTTGCATGCGTGCATTCATGTCTTCTCATTTTTGCTTAAAATTTGTTATAATTCATCAGTTTTTTTTTTAACTCTAAGATTTCACTTTTATTTCAACTATAGTTTACAAATTATTGTAAGACGTGTTTGGTTATCTCTTCTTATGTAATTATTTGCAATGAACAGCGTTTTCTTGTAATTGGTCTGCTATCCATCAATGGCGTGGAAGATGGGAGAAAAGATGTATTAGATTGGTCAAATGAGCTTTATCTCGGAGAATTTGATGACCTGAGATGCATTGGAATGCTTAAGCAAGATAGTTTTTATACAGTTTTCCCTCAAATCAAGGATTATGAATCAAGTAATCCTGTAAACAGGACAACTATCAAGTCTCCAAACCATAATACTTTAGAGGTATTATATTTTAGTATCTATAAAATCTGAAATTTTATATTCATTATTATTATTATTATTATTTTAGTTCTACTTAAGGCATCCTTCATACCTGCATGATTTGAGATTAATGATTACTTTCAGTATGTTTTTCTCAAGTCTTTCCCACAGGGACGTACTTGTTCTTTTTTCTCCTTAGTTGAATATCAAATTTTCATTTCATTTCACATTTAATTTAGTAGTTTACTTGTCAAAATAGACATGCTTTATGCTTTGTATAAATATCAACAATTTCATCCTATATTTTGAGTGTCGCATTAATTTCCTTGAGCTATTGTTAAGATGCAATAGCATCTTTTAAAAATTTTGTATCTTGGGAGGGTTTTTATTTATTTGTAGAAGATTGGATTTGTAATTAGATATGGAAACATTTTGGAATTGATCTGAATTTTATTTAGGTGAGAGCTAAGATTTCCCGAAGAAACTGTGAAGAAATTAGGATTCTGATCCCCGTTCATAGCACCCTTTCGGAGATCCGCATAGCGTTTTTGTCAGCTGCGGCTTGCAAAACTGCTATGACTTTGCTGTGGACCTGCTACAATGTCGAGTAGAGGCAATTGGAAAAATAAAGAGTGATTTGGATAAATTTGGATTTTTTTTTTCAGTATAGTAATCAAAACTTTTAAATAGGCAGTTTCTAAGTGGAATTAATTTGAATTTAATCTTATTTTCTCCTAAACTAAATAATTTAGGAGGAATTTTATCTTTCAGAAACTAATTCTATAAAACAATGAACAACCATTGCATTTTCAAACTCTCTAAAAAATAGAAACTCTTGTATAGAATTTAAATTTTAAAATATAAATCTAACCTAAATAAGTTCAAAATTCAAAACTCATTTTTTATGCTGTAATTTAAATTTTTATCTAATGATCTAATTTCTGAGGTCTTAATCTTCCTTCTGTGATGCTCGCCTTCACCTTTTGAACTTCCAATCGCTTGATCTTTTTACCCATGATGTGATATGAGAACTTTGAACAGATTATCCAGTATTAAGATTAGCTTGAAATATAATTCCTTTGCTTTGTTATGAATAGATATATGTGGAAGCAGTAGAAGGTGTTAAAATATGGTTATACCTATCATTTTCTCTCTTTTATATGATAATATGATCATTGCTTATGTTGTGAATGATCATGGATAACTTTCTCTGTAAATTTACAATCAAGTGTCTATATTTTATTTATGGCGCTCTTACTCTCATTTGTTCATACAAAATTTTCTTGCAGGTGTATTTAGCCACATGGATTTCTGATTTGAATATAAATATGCATAGGTATGTTCCCTTGTCTCTTTACATTCTCAAAGATTTTGATGGCATATAAAACTTAGAAATTAATTATATAATAATGATTATACGTTTGTTTGATATTACTGAACTAAGTAAACCTTTGAAAGATTTGCAATTAAGTAGAACTCTGGTGATAATCGAGCTGTATGACCATTGTTGTACTTATGCTTCAATTGGGATGATTTTTTTCTTGCTTTATAAAGTAGCTTCTTACTATAAAAATTTCTAGTTTAAGAACTTTTTGTAATCGAAAATTGTTTTAGAAAGCAATAAAAAGTTGTCCCAAACAAAATCTTAGTGTTACAAATTGGAGAAATTATTCAGTGCGGAGTCCGGACGGGAAGATCCGTTCGGACTATGAGTTTACACACTGTGTACAAACAGTGTATAAAAAGTTGATACACAGTGTATAAATTTATATACAATATGTACTCTTACATGTCTGAACGATTCTTCCCTTCTGAACTCCGCACGGAATAATTTTCTCTACAAAATGGCTTGGCACTGACCAATGATCTAAAAACATTATAATATTATGCTATAGTGCGCTACTGCTTTGTTTTGGTAACAACTCTTCTTGTTGATGATCTTGATATTTCTTGTGTCACAGGGTCAAGGAAATATTCTCAGTTGTTGAAGAAGAAATGCAAGCCAAGCTTTCGAAAGTATTATGCATCTGAGAGAAAAAAATTTAAGGTGCATTCACTAGATCATTTTATCACAATATTTTAAAAATAGCTAAAAGCGTAATTAAATATAATTATGGTAATTATTTCTAATGATTTATGAAAAGCTGAATCATAAACAAGTTAAGTACTCTCATTTATGAACTTTTATTTGGTCTAGTGAACGGACGTAGAGCTACGTTCGGCTGGCACCGAGATCACGCCACGTAGTAGGCACAAAACCGCGGACCCGACCCGGCGAATAGTGGGTATGTCGCACGTGGGTTTTTTAAATCCATGACAACCCGGTATTGGTAGGCATTGCTCGGTATTTGTCGATTTTGCTCGGCAATAACGAGAAATACCATTATGTGAAGACAAATATCGAGCAATACCGAGTAATACTGAGCAATACCGAGTTAAAAAAACTCGGTATTGCTCGGTATTGGTCTTCATAGAGTGGTATTTCTCGTTATTGCCAAGCAATACCGAGCAAATACTGAGTAATAAATAGCAATACGTGAACATAGCATTCCCGGGTTCCGGTCCGGATCAAGTCGTTGTGCCGCGCGGTAAAGAGTAAGAGCACGTGGCGATCTCAGTGGTGACTGCACGTAGAGCTACGTCCGGTCACCGGACCTAATAATTGTTCCTCATTTAGAGATCAAAGAATTGGATTAGAATGGTTCATCATGGCCAATCGAAGCCAAAAGTGAAATGGCTCAAATTAATTTCATTTTGATTTATTTCAAAATTGAATTGAGATAGTTCTAAATTATTAATATTTTGATTTTTAAAATCTTAAAAAATATTTAATTTGCATGCTAAATGTTATGTGTTGACTTTAAGAAGACGTTATTTGACTCTAGCCCAACTAAAAAATTTGCTCTAAGGTTTTTTTATCTAATGATAAATATAATGTAAATCTGGTCAATGTGAGTTCTAATTGAGCTAAATTTTGATGCAATTTTGATTAATTTTTAATTTAATTGTCGAGATAAACTCACTTACGTACCGGGGAGCCATATCATTTTATTAAAATATTATGGTGATTAATGGTCCAAATAAATAAATAAATATTTGTTTAACATTCAAATTTACAAGTCACATTAAACATATTATTAATTTTAATTTAGTTTAAGTAAATTATTTATTTTCATGTATGTATTTTATAATGATTACAAAAATGATATATCAATAAATATAACGATTTAAATATTAAATATATAAAATTTTTATGATATTTATGTAAATTCTCCTATAATATATTGCTAATCATTTAAAATAAAAAGAAAAAAAAATTTAAGACAACAATTGTACATATGGTTGCCAGTTTTATTGGTTTTATAGCAGAGTCTTATATGAGATCCTGATTGGGTACCCACGCTCTGAGTTGGCAGACTTTGCCCATCCTGCCCACTTATGGTGACTTTCGGGATGTCATACCCGCCCACACCCACCCACTTTCCACGCTTCTTGAATGCAGTATGCCGCGGATTAAGGGCCTTGAGATTTTTTGCCTTTTTCTATGACTGCAAACTTTTAAGCCACATATCAAAATTTATCGTGATCATGATGCGGTTCAGTGTTGTGCACTGCATAGTAAGGATTATAATAATATACAACATGCATATGATGATTAATAATATAAATTGATTTGTCCCTTGATGTTGATTACCCATCCATACCCACCCACGAGATCATGGGCGTACCCATACCCACCCATGCCCATTGGGTATGGGTGGGACGTGGGTGGGTGCGTATATGGGTATCCAATGCAGGGCTCTCTCTTCCAGTACTAATACTATCTAGCAAATAAGAGTTAACCTCCTGCTCATGTTAAAATGATTCAAATTAGAGGAAGAGATTGGCTTTTTATATGATTAATGATTCCAACAAAAAATGTTATCAGAGAGAGAACGAACTACAGAAAAATATTAAATTACTGCTCCCAACTCATAAATTAGGTTTTTGTTTTTTTTGCATGAATTTTTCACTACTTAAAGTAAATTTTTATTATAAAAATTTTAATTTTTATACTCAAAAGTTACTTTTAAGTAGTGGTAATAAAGCGAAGCCTTAGGACAAGAAAGCTATAAAAATTTAAATTTTTAGACAAGAAAATTATTTTAAGAAGCAATAAAAAAGCCGCCCCGAACGAAGTCTTAGTCTTCTCAAAGTCTTCATTTGAGATGCCTTTTTTACTATTTTTTAAAGTAAATTTTTAGTATAAAAATTAAATTTTTTGTACTCAGAAAGTTGATTTAAGAAGTATTAAAAAAATTGTCTCAAAATGAAACCTTAGTGTTAACCTCCTATTCATATAAAAATGAGTAAAATTAAAAGAACAAATTGTCCATTTATTTGGTTAATGATTCTAACATAAAAAAGTCATCAGTGAGAGCAAACTGCGAATTGAGTTCTAACTCCAAAAATGGTCTTTGGAGACTCAGCACAGTATAATTCAAGCAATTAATATGTGAACTTTTACATGTAAAGTATTTACAATAATAAGGAGAATTCCACACATAACAACAAGGAATTCTCTCTGTTTTCAGTTATTTCATGAAGGCATCACAACCTGAGGATTGTTCATCTTCCCATGGAGGGATTACATATCTCTGATTACTCCCTAAAAAAGAACACAAATTTGCGTATTGCTTTGTAATCGTCGTGTACTAAATAAGTATCGAGTAGAAAAGTTTGAGATGAAATCAGAAAACTTTTTACATCAAATTACCCTTCAATCCTCCTTAATAACAGAGCCCTCCATTAGGTACGGGGATAAATTGATTTACATTATTAATCACCGTATATCTTATATTATTATAATCCTCACTATGTAGTGTGCAGCACTTAATCACGCTACGACTACGATAAATACTGAAATGAGGCTTGAAAGTTTGCAATCAGAGCAAAGAGCAACAAGCCTTAAGGCCATCAGTCCATGACAGACTGCGTTCAAAAAACATATAAAGTGGGTGTGTATAGGTGGGTACGGAAACCTGAAAATCGCCATGGATGGGCGTGGATGGGCAAAGCCCGTCCGAATAAAGCATGGGTACCCAAGCAGGACCCCATGTAGGACTTTGCTTAATAACCTTAACCAGCATAGAATGAATACCAAATTAGTACATAGTAATTAGAAAAGTTGCTGGATGTCGAAGTTTACCAACTTCAGTGTTTAATGTGTTCTGCCCATCAAATATCTCCATGAATTTTCTTATTTCCCTCAGAACACCAGCTGCAATTTCCTACTATCCAAACAAAATAAAATGTCCACTCTTTGTGCTAGTCAAGCAAAAGCTTCTGCAATTTGGACCCAGCTAAGTCCAGGCTCCTTTCCCATACCATCCCAGCTGATCTTATTTCTTTCCTTTTCAGCCTCATCCCATTTTCCTTCTTCAGAGAACATATTAGACACAAGGACAAGTGTAGAATTATCTTCACAAAGCATTCCATCAAGCTTCTTCCTTGCCAACTGTGCTAGCTCAGAGTTTCCATGGAGCTTGCAAGCAGCTAAAAATACTGTCCATATTGATGCATCAGCCTCAAATGGCATACCATCAATGAACAGCTTTGCTCGATCCAGAAACCCTGCCCTACCAAACAAATAAACCATGCAAGCATAGTGCTCCATAAGAGGAACAATTCTATGTTTCGAAACCATTAGCTCGAAAAGTTCGATTCCAACATCTAGCAAACCGCAGTGACTGCAAGCAGACAAAAGCGACACGAAAGTAACATGGTTTGGCTCCAAATTTCGCTCTTGCATCATAGTATATATCTCTAGAGCTTCTCGGCCTCGTCCATGTTGTGCATATGCAGTGATCATCGTGTTCCAAGACACTATCTCTTCGCTACCAATCTCTTCAAACAATCTTCTACTGTCTTCCAAAACCCCGCACTTCGCGTACATGTCGAGAAGAGAGCTATTGGTGTACTCATCCATGACTCCATACTTGATTCCACTTGCATGAACACACCTTCCTTGCTTTATACTAGCTAAATTCCCACAAGCCTTCAAGGCACTGGAAAAAGTGAAACTATTAGGAAAGATTTCAGAGGAACACATAGTTTTGAAAACTTCAATAGCATTAGAATGAAGATCCAGTTGAGTGAGTCCTGAAATGATAGTTGTCCATGAAACAACATTTCTCTCCTTCATCTTTTTGAAAAATCCAAGAGCTTCTTCTGCAGAGCTTTTCTTGATAAGGCAACTAAGAAGTGCATTTCTGATCATCAGGTCTGAACCAAGTCCATGTTTAACTGCATCACCATAGACAACCCACTCTTGTCCCAAACAAGAATTCATTAAAGCAACAAAGGTTGATGGGTCAACTTCTATATACAAGGACTTCATCTCAGTAGAAAGTCTCACTGCTTTATCAAAATATCCATTCTGGCCTAATCCAAAAATCATTGAATTGTAAGAGACTGTGTTTCTTTCAATCATGGAATCAAAGATACTGCAACTTTCCTCTGTTTTCCCACATTTCATATACATATCTATCAAAGCAGTCTTTACTATGAGATGTTCACTGAATTTGGACTTCTCCCCAACGCCATGAATCAAGCTTCCCCAGCAATGAGACCTCAGCAAAGCACTAGATTTGAGTGCACTAGCTAAGGTGCACTCATTAGGGGTGAAGCCTTCAAATAGAAGTTCACTGAAACAATCCAGTGCAAGAAGATCGAGTCCATTTCTCGAAAAACCGCCAATCATTGCATTGTACAAAGCGATATCGCAAGACAGGATTTCCTCGAAGGCCTTTTCCAAGCTCTCCACATGTCCAAGCCTACCATACAAGTCAACAAGAGAAGTTCCAGCAAAACAGTTGGAATTGAACCCATATTTCAATATCAAACCATGAAATTGCAGTCCAATTTCTTTGTTCAGATCAGAGCAGGCTTTTATGAGGATACCAAAACTGAACTCAGTTGGTTTAAAATAACCAAATTTCCTTTCATCTCCAAAAAGAAGCAAAGCTTCTTCATGAGCACCAGAGCTCACATACCCAGAAACCATGGAATTAAACAAAACAGGATCCTTAGCTTCAGATTTCTTGAAGATGGAATTAGCCAAATCCAATTCACCGAACTTCGAATACATGTCAACCAGTGTAGTACTAACAAAGAAGTCTGATTCAAAACCGGAAGCAATAACTTGTGCGTGTATCTGCTGCCCAAAACCGAGCGAGTTCAGCTTTGCACACGCCGCAATGGAGCTCGAGAAGACAAATTGGTTCGGGCAGAAAGCTTGTGATTGCAACTGGGACAAGAGATGCAAGGCAAGTCTAGGGCTTCCAGATCGAGAATTGCTTGAAACTAGAGTGGAATAAGAGATCAAATTTCGCTCAGGCATCTCATCAAACACTTTGTGCGCATTGTCCAAGCTGTCGCATTTCGCATACATGTTGATGAGATGATTGCAGAGAAGTATTTCAGGTAAAAATCCGATTTTGACGGCAATAGCATGGAGAGATTGTCCAAATGAGAGGAATTTCTGATCAATGGAAGATTTGATCGCCGAGACGATGAAGGATCGGCTTGGCGCCGCTACGGCGGCCTCCATGGCCGTTAGAGAATGGGGCGGGAAAAATATATTATGGATTAGTCATTGAAGTATTGCTGAAGCCTTTGAGTTTAAGAGGAGATCAATAATGGTGGATTGATTGCAGGTCTAATCTGAACCGTTAAGTTCCAACTCTTTTTTCAGTGTTTAAATCATTTAAATTTTTTATAAAAAATTCAAAACTTAGCATAAAGATGTTATTTTTGGAATAAAATTTATCAAGATATTTTTGTATGAAGGTTGTGAAAATCAGACCGGACAACGAACCGGAAGAAGGAAAGGTTCACGATTCGACCAGTCTAACCGGGGTCGAACCTATGACGTAATAAATAATGAATATTATTGAAATTTAATAAAATTAACACAATAATAATGTCATCATTCAAAGTATGAAAAAACAAATTAAACTAAAAAAAATTATGAAACATAAAACTTACATAATTAAGTAAAAGAATTATTTTAAAATCTCACATAAAAGCAAAAAAATCTATATATCATAATTATAATAATTTACATCATAAAAATATGATAATTTTAAATTTAAATATTTTTCAAATTTTAAATTTGATTTTTAATTTAAATTTAATTTACATATAACCAGATAATCTAATATAAATTATTATTATTTTATATTACATTTTGATGGTTTGAGAGAAAATGTTTATAATAAAAAATATATTATAATTGAAATTAAATGCTTTAAATATATATTAATTAATTTATTAAAAAAATATTTAAAACTTATGGAATTTGAATCGGCTGGTTCAAAATAACAAGGCTGGTGAGCAATAAAATGTGGCTAGTAGTGGTGGTGTCAGTCAAGGGGAAAATTATTACGTTCCGGACACTAATCCATCAGGACCCAGTGTTATTCGGGTGACGTGGCGCGTCTATATTGGGTGTCCGGACGTCCAGTGACCGGACGCTAATGCCGGCACCGATGCAAATCGGTGGTAGCGATTGGCTAGGGACACCTAATAATAGAGTATTTATACTATATTTGAAAATCAACTAAATGGTCATTTCTTCTTAATACGCTAAAATTAAACTATACGTCAAATATTGAATTCATTAATGAATCATATTGCATTTGAAATTTGATACTATCAAATCCCTAAATTTTCAAAATAGATAACATATAAAATATATTATATTCCAAATGTTACAAATCAAAGAGACTGCGTAAGTCTTCAACTGAATAAATGACTTTATTTCTATAAGATTTTGTCCTTTTCTTATTGTCACCGACGTTTAAGTAAAGCTGCCCTTATTGATAGCCTTGAGTTTCTTTACCTGTCCAGAAAATGAACAAAAAAAAAAAAAAAAAAAAAAATCAACATCTTAGTCAAGAAAATAATTATTCAATCAACTAACTAAAATAATTTGCTAGAATAAAAATATTGGTTATAATTATTTATTAAATTTTTATTTGAAGATATTTTACTTGTTAAAATCTCTTTTTATTAGATTGTATATGATATTATATATTATGTTAATTTTATTCTTCAAATTCACATATGAAAAATTGTAGTCGAACGATGATAGTTGGGTGACTATAATCTGACTAAAATAGTTGGGATACGATGGTCGGAGGGTCGTAATCAGGTGACTGTGACCCGATGGCAGTGGTTTGATGGCAACAATTTGGCAGTAGTACGACAACATTGGTCGAGCTAGCAGTGCTTGGGATGGAGCATTGTGGTTGGACTTTGGTTTGTTACTCATGCCCAAACCATCGCCACCTGACTGCCACCATCAGATCAACACCCAACATTTACCAACAGACCAATACTTCCTTATCACCCAACTATAATCCTTCAAATAATGTCCCTCGATTACATTACAATGATCATCACTATCCCTTGATGTCACCGTCATAATTTAAATTAAAAAATTTGGCCTCTATTCTTCATTCCCCAAAGGAATATATAAAACAAACAAATAAATGATCCTTTCCTATTCAATACCAATCTTAAAATAAAATTCATAAAGTTTAATATTCAAAGACAATTTATTCCATAACTTTTCCATTTTTAGATAAAATGCCATATTTTAAATTTCTATAATTGATTGAGATATATATATAGAGAGAGAGAGACGCCTTAGCTGACTCTTCTTCTCTAATAATCAACGTATTCCATCCACCCACAGGCTCGAGCATGTGCTAGAATATATGCGGCGATAGAGTTGTAATTATACATCTTAATGTTGCACAGATATCGAGCTCACACACATAGAACACAAAATTTTTTACGTGGAAAACCCTGGAAAAGGGGAAAACCCGAGGGGCCTAGCCCAATTGAAAAAATTTCACTAGAATATGAGTTGAGTACAGTGGGCTGACTCGTCCTTTAGAGCGATTAGATTACAAATGTCAACCGTATGGTTGAAGTCTAGTGTTAAAATATGGCGTCACTTGGAAGTTGGGACGTCAGTTAGTAGTCTAATAGAGACTTGGCAGAACTCTGGCATCAGTTGATGGTCTAGCGAAGGCGAGGGCCTCAAGTAGTGTCCTGCGAAGGTGAGGGCCTCAAGTTGTGGTCCAGCGAAGGCGAGGGCCTTAGGTGGTTGTCCGACGAAGACGAGGGCCTCAGGTGGTGGTCCGATGAAGGCGAGGGCCTCAGGTGGTGGGCCAGCGTAGGCGAGTGCCTAAGGTGGTGGTCCCGTGAAGGATAGAGCCTCAAGTGGCGGTCCGACGAATGCGAGGGTTTGAGGTGGTCGTCCAACGAAGGCGAGGGCCTTCGGTGGTGGTCCGGCGAAGGTGAGGGCCTCAGGTGGTGGTCCGGCGAAGGTGAGAGCCTCAGGTAGTGGTCCGACGAAGGCGAGGGCCTCAGGTGGTGGTTCGACGAAGGTGAGGGCCTCATGTGGTGGTCTAACAAAGACGAGGGCCTCAGGTGGTGGTCCGGCGAAGGTGAGGGCCTCATGTGGTGGCCTAACAAAGATGAGGTCCTCAGGTGAACTCAGGCGGTGGTTGAGGAGGAGCTTCTTCCTTCTCTTCTTTATCTTCTTCCTTCTTCTCTTCTTGCTTGGATCCTCTTTCAAGAGAAATGAGGAGTCTATTTATAAATTTCTAGAGTGACATGGCCCGTAAATAGGCGAGAGATAAAAAGTAAATGGTGAGTGGTTAGATGGGCGGCCGATGTTGAATCCCTTGATCATGGACTGTTTGATGGTCATTTGAATGTCTTATTGATGTCAGATTTTGGTGATCTTGGGCTCATTGGATTCGTCTCGTCGAGCCGCTCGATTCGACTATAAGCATGTTATGTTTGGAAACCGTTTGGTAATCCAAATTGTGGTTCGAACCTTCCAACATCACTTTTAACCCTTGATTTGGACCAGTTTGGGCTCAGATTGGGTTGGATTTGGTGTCGATGGGTTCGTATTCTCGAGACGCTCAGTTCGACTATAAATTTGCTTAAATCGGAGTTCAGATGATCCCAATTTTAATTTCGGAAGTTTCCAACTTGATTTTGCATCGATATTCGTGCCCGATCAAGATAATTTTTTTATGACATATCACTATCAAATCCCTAAAATGTCAAAATACATAACATATAAAATATATTAGATTACAAATGCCACAAATCAAACAGACTGCGTAAGTCCTCAACTGAATAAATGACTTGATTTCTATAAGATATTGTTCTTTTCTTATTGTCACTGAGGTTAAGTAAAGCTACCGTTATTGATAGCCTTGAATTTCTTTACCTGTCCAGAAAATAAACCTTCAAAAAAAAAAAAAAAAAAAAACCCTAAAAAAAAAAAAAAAAAAAAAAAAGCATACTTACCGTCATTTTCCTAACCCTTCAAATTTCAACATCTTAGTCAAGAAAATAATTATTCAATAAACTAACTAAAATAATTTTATACAAAGATTGACTAATATCTGATTTGGAATGGCATTTTTGCTGGTTCTTAAAATAATTTTTTAGTAAAAAAATTAAAAATTTTATACTAAAAAATTAATTAAAAAAAATAAAAAAGCCGCCCCAAATAATACCTAAGTGCAGGTGATAGCTGAGCACATCTTTATCATTTACAAAATAATTATTTTCAGATTGGAACAAGGTATGGAATTAATCCATTTTTTTAAAGTAGTTTTAGTAATGGCTTATTAAAGGTGCTAAGGAAATTTAATTCAAAAATATTCTCACATAAACAAAGAATAAAAATATTGGTTATAATCATTTCTTAAATTTTTATTTGAAGATATTTTAATTATTGAAATCTCTTTTAATTTTTTTCAGCAAAATCATATATGGAGGATTGTAGTCGTAGATGATAGTTGGGGGACTATAATATAGCGAACATAGTTGGGCTACGTTGGTTGGATGGTCGTAATCAGGTGACTATGATCCGGTTGCAGTGGTTTGATGGCAACGATTTTGCATTAGTACGACGGCAGTGGTCAAAGAAGCGGTGCTTGGGATGGAGCGTTGTGGTTGGACTTTGGTTTGTTACTCATGCCCAAAGCACCGCCTCCTGACTGCCACCATCGGATCACCACCCAACATTTACCAACAGATCGATACTTTCTTACCACCCAACTATAATCCTTCAAACCGTGTCCTTTGACTAAATTACGATGATCATCACTATCACTTGATGCCACCGTCATAATTTAAATTGAATTTTTTTGATCTATATTCTTCACTCCCCAAAGGAATATATAAAACAAACAAATAAATGATTCCTTCTTATTCAATACCAATCTTAAAATAAAATTCATAAAGTTTAATATTCAAAGACAATTTATTCGATAACATTTTCAATTTTAAATAAAATGACAAATTTTAAATTTCTATGATGGATTGAGAGAGAGAGAGAGAGAGAGAGAGAGAGAGAGAGAGAGAGAGAGAAGGCTGAGCTGACTTTTCTTCTCAAATAATCAACGTATTCCATATTTCCATCAACCCACAGTCGCGAGCATGTGCTACCTATCCCTGACCACACGTGCCAGTCTTCTCTCCCAATCTCCCTATTTATACACAATAATGGTTGATAACTGAGAAACCTAACAAATCATTTTTACTTGCTCATGGCGATCCTCCCTCTCGTCCTCCTCCCGCTCCTCCTCCTCCTCCTCTCCGCCCTCCTCCTCGCGCGGGCCCTCCGAGCCCACCGTACATCCAAACTCCCCTTACCTCCGGGGCCCAAAGGCTCCCCCATTGTCGGCAACCTCCTCCAACTCGGCCCAAAGCCTCACCAAACTCTCTACAACCTCTCCAAAGCCCACGGCCCATTAATCCACCTCCGCTTCGGCTTCGTAGACATGATCGTCGTCAATTCCGCCGCCACCGCCGCCAAAATCCTCCGCAACGACGCCAACGTCTGCAGCCGGCCGACCAGCACCAGCGTCAAACACATCGCATACAACCACCAGGATCTCATATTCGCCCACTACGGTGCGCGGTGGCGCATGCTGAGAAAAATATGCGCGCTCCAGTTGTTTTCTCCCAAGGCCATGGAGGATCTGGCTCCCGTGCGGGCGGATGAGGTGGGGAGATTTGTGCGGGAGTTGGCGGCAGCGGAGGTGGAGGAGAAGTTTGTGAATCTGAGTGATGGAATAAGTGCGTGCGCGGCGGATGCTTTGTCGAGAGTGGTGGTGGGGAGGAGAGTGTTTGGGGATGGAGAGGAGAGCAGAGAGTTCAAGGAGATGGTGGTGGAGATGATGAATTTGTCCACTGCGTTTAATATTAATGATTTTGTGCCTGGGCTTGGATGGCTTGATCTTCAGGTAATCTTCAAATCTTATCACATTTTCTTCATAAACGATTCATCAAAATTTGATCTTTTAGATCGAATCAAAAGTTATTTGGGATTTGTGTATGGCAGAGTACAGAGTATAATGGTGCAAGTGTTTTGAATGCAGGGATTGGTGGGGAAGATGAAGAAGCTGCATCGGAAATTTGATGAGTTTTTGGATAGGGTGATTGAGGACCACCAAGTGAGGTTGACGGAGACCGGGAAGACGATCGCCTCAGCCGGCGGCGGCCGTGGGCGGCATAATGATCTGTTAAGTGTGCTGATTGAGGCGAAGGAGGATGCGAATGGGGATGGGATTGCTCTTACTGATGCAGACATAAAGCCACTTTTGCAGGTAACTATCTATTTTATCGATCTGAGTTCGTTTATTTATTTATTTTGTTGAATGTGATTAATACTTCAATTCTTCTATCTGATGCAGAACATGTTCACCGCGGGGACCGACACATCATCAAACACCATAGAATTCGCCATCGCAGAGCTGATCCGCCACCCAGACCTTCTAGCTCGCGCCCAACAAGAGCTCGACCACGTCGTCGGCCGCCGCCGCCTCGTCGCCGAAACCGACCTTCCCAACCTCCCCTTCTTCCAGGCCGTCATCAAAGAGACCTTCCGCCACCATCCCGCCGCTCCTCTCTCCCTTCCCCGCATCATCTCACAAGACTTCGAGATCGACGGCTACCTCATTCCTAAAGGGGCCACCCTTCTAGTCAACATATGGGCCATCGGGCGGGACCCGATGGCTTGGCCCGATGAGACATTAGCCTTCCGGCCCGACCGATTTCTCCCGGGCGGGCGGCACGAGGGGATCGATGTGAAGGGGAATGATTTCGAGTTAATACCATTCGGGGGCGGGCGGAGGATTTGTGCGGGGATGAATTTGGGCATGAGAATGGTGCAGTTCATGGCGGCGACGTTGGTGCATTCTTTCGACTGGAAGCTGCCCGAGGGACAACTGCCCGAGAAGTTGGATATGGATTTGAGCTTTGGGCTCACCCTACACCGAACCACCCCGCTCATGATTCGACCGGTGCCCCGGCTTGATCCGAAGGCTTATCCGAGTTAATACCATTCGGGGGCGGGCGGAGGATTTGTGCGGGGATGAATTTGGGCATGAGGATGGTGCAGTTCATGGCGGCGACGTTGGTGCATTCTTTCGACTGGAAGCTGCCCGAGGGACAACTGCCCGAGAAGTTGGATATGGATTTGAGCTTTGGGCTCACCCTGCACCGAACCACCCCGCTCATGGTTCGACCACTGCCCCGGCTTGATCAGAAGGCTTATCTTTGAAGCATTACTCGAAGATGTTTTCCATTCATAAATAATAGATATAAGAGTTTTAAGGGGAGAGTGGTGAATAATTGAAGAGAAGTTATATGGAGTTTTTGTTTTGGTGCCTTTGGGTTGTTCTAATCATTGTAAGTGAAGTTTATCTCTTTTAAAAGAGAAATTCCACACCATGCAACGGACAACATAATGACCTATGGAAAGTTTATCTCTTTTAAAAACGGGTTGGGTTCGGGTTGACCCGAATAATATCGGGTCAGTTTTAAGTTCGACCCGAATCCAACCCACTGACCCGAATTGACACTCCTACCTATGGCTATGGCATCGACCTCTCCCATTATGAATTAGTGTGTATTTTATTCTCACTCCAAATCTTGGAATTTTTAAGGACATTATCAAATTTAATATTAATATTATTTAATTTAAGAACAAATGATTAGTTTTTCATTTAAGATAATTTTTTTAACTGTAAATATAATATATATATCTATATGTTGTCCGTTAATTAAAAACTATAATTGTTATATAAAACTATAACAAATGATTAGTTTTTCATTTAAGAATCGACCCGTTTGTAAAATCAGATCAGATTCAGGTTGACCTGAAAATCCAAAATCAACCTAATTTGATCCGTTTTTAATTAATTTAGAAGGATTTTAAACGATTATTATAAAATAAGTAAATTCTATTTTAAAAAAATAATAAATCATGTTGCCCAAATTGAATTTAAGCTTAATTTATTTTAAATTGATTGAAATAAATCTTACCTTAATTTGATTTAGGTTTAAATAAATTGAACTAAATAAAATAATATTATTTAATTTAAGAACAAATGATTAGTATTTCATTAAAGATAATTTATTTTTTAACTATAAATATAATATATATTTGACTGCTAATTTTTTTATTATTTTAAAGAAATTTTTATACTTAAAAGTTTTTTTTTTTTTACCGTAGCTTTTAAATAATTATTTTTCCCATAATAAATTTATAACCATCCTAATAAAAGAATAGAGCCATCCCAAAACAATCATAAGTTGCATTGAGCAACTCAAATTACTAACTAAACAAGTAGCCTGTATTAGATTCATCCTTTGATGACAAACCTGAGCATGAAATTAGGGGTGTCAATATTTCGATGCAAAAATTTCGAATTCGGGTTTGGGATTTTGACCCATTTGTAAAATTAGGTCGGATTCAAGTTGACCAAAAAATTTGAAATCAACCTGCTTTGATCCATTTTTAATTAATTTAAGAGGGTTCTAAAATATTGTTATAAAATAAGTAAATGCTATTTTCAAAAAATAATAAATCATGTTGTCCAAATTGAATTAAGTTTATTTTATTTTGAATTGATTGAAATAAATCTTATCTTAATTTGATTTAGGTTTAAATAAAGTAAGTTATATAAAAAAATTTTAGTAAAACATATCCGAAGCAGGTCAGGTTCGGGTTGACCCGAACCCGAAGAGAATCAGATTTGGGTCTGAAAAACAAACACGTTTGCAAAAACGGGTTGGGTTCGGGTCATGTCGAGCAATGCTAGGTCAATTTTGGGTTTGACCTGAACCCGACCCGTGACCCAATTTTGACAGCACTTCATGAAATTTGATGGGTTTTTTGGCCTGTAATGGTAGCAGTTGCATCTGTTGTTTTGCTTCAATGCAAGTCTAGTTTTCCATGAAATTGGCTTATTTGATTGCTTATAATTACAAAACGTCTTAAGAAATCATAATTTTATTTTCACTCATTTCAAGATTTGAGAAGATTTCTATAATTTGAATCAAAATAATATATTTAACAAACTTTAACCAAATCAAATGATCTCTTAATGAAAAAAGAATTACCTGCTTTGCAATTTGCATCTGTTGATTGTTCTGAACTTGGCCAGTTCGAAATTCTGTAAACATAATTCCATTCATGAGCTACCTAGGAAGAATTTCTTCAACAGGAGAAGAACTCACTGGTTTTTCAACTGTAGAGCCTCGAAGAAACTTTAAAATGAGTTCAGCCACAATGTCTGGTTTCTCCACATGCGGAAGATGACCACAATCTGGTATTTGATGAAAAACTGAATCCGGCAGTTCTTGATGCAACCTCTGCATGAAGACCAGCTTGGTTGCTTTAGAACATCATAAATAATACATCGATAATTCCCTTAAAAATCAGCTTGATTAGGAGCGAACCTCGATGCAAATTGATAGGGAACTTAAAAAAATCAGCTCGAAATTATACGAATTCTGATTTCAACAAACTTATAATCAAACTATATGGCTCGACGAAATCCAACAAAACCAAAAATGATATGATATTAGTCCAAATGATCTGTAAATTTTACATGCTTATAATTACAACGAGCTCTTTCCCAATTTTCCGAACTTTCACATTTAAACTAATTTTTATAACAAAGCTTTTTTATGTTTTTTGAACAACAATATATGAAAAAAGAATCTTTTTTATCCTTATTGTAGAGACATTATCTAACATCTATGAATATACTCTACCACATAATTACCAATATTTCCATTTTCACTAATACAACTTTGTTCAAGTTAAATACTCTCAAAAATATATGGAAAATAAAGATAAATAATCAAACAAAGAACAAACCTGTGCTAAATCAACATTGATAATACGATCATTTTCGCCCCATAAGATTAGCGTCTTTTGTTTTACCTGTAAAATGCAAAAGATTAGAGAAGTACAGAAATTTCCATGATTTTTTCACTGATTGGTGTAAATGTGGTGGAAAAGACGAGCTGTTCTCATCAGGCATTTTGAGCTAGATTGATAATCTACCCCATCGAAGTACTAAACAGCCCAATATTACCCATATTCCCCACAACAAAAGATCAGGCGCAAATACAATTATTATTAACAGAATCAACTAAAAATTGTACGCAGCCATGTTTGACATTTTTTATTCATTATGTATATTTGATACTCTTTCTGTATAAAATTTAACACACAAAATTTTAATATTACATTTCTATCACTCATATAAAATCTTAATATCAAATATATCTATCCAATATTTCATTCTTACCAGCCATACCATCCTATAAATTTTAATATTTCATTCCATGCACCTATATTTGTTCTATGGGTGATAGGCATGTAATATTAAAGTTTTATATATTAGATCTGTAAATAACATGAAATAAAGTTGATGTAGAACTATATGCTAAATCGGAGACTTGCACAAAATATTTAAGAGCAATTTCAGATTTTCGTTATTAGCAATTAAAACAACAACGTAAAACAAATAAACGGTTACTTTCGCTTAGGCTAAGCGCCACACAAGAGACTAAGCTAAATCAAAACACATAGGAAAACTAAAACAATGCATGCGAAGTAGTTTCCAACTTAACCAAGACTTAA